>NW_005871149.1:2507626-2510599 GCF_000147115.1 Myotis lucifugus | reverse complement strand
GAGGCGGCGGCCGAGCCCATCCATGGCCCCTCCGGGTGCCCGGCGCCCGCTCCCAGGGTCCGCGCCGGGCCCCGCCCCGCCCCCTGCGGGACCTCGCGGGGCGACACTTTCACTTTCACGCGGGGGGGAGGCCGCGGGGACCTGCCGGGCGGGGCGAGGCGGGGCGTCGCACCTTCCGGACACGGCCCAACCCTCCCCCCCACCCCCAGCTCACCTGGGCGGGCCGCGTGGGGTGACAGAGGGCGCTCGTAGGCGTCCGGACGGGGCGGCGCCACCCCGCTCCCATCCTCCGCGGGGCCCCGGGGAAGCGTGCCCTTCCCCACCTCGCGGCCCCCAAACGCGGGTGCCGGGGAGGCCAGCGCCTACCTCCGCGGCTCCGGCCGGGAATGCCCCATGGGCACCGGCGCACCTTCCAGGCGGCTCCCCACTGACCCCAGGAGCGGGGAGCTCGTCGGCTGAACCCTTCCAGCCGCTCCGTCTCTCCCCCTGCAACTGCCGTGTCCACATCTTTTGCCATATTTGTCCTTCTGCCCGCGCGGGGCGCAGGGCGTGTGAGCCCGCCTTGCTCAGAGCCTCTTCCACTTCCCCACGTAACGGACCGAGGGGAACCGGCCCACGGGCTCCTGGAGATGCGGCCCGGGCCCTGACCCGGCCTTCTCAGCAGCCTGCTTTGTTTGTTTGCTTTTAAGTGGAGTAACATTGGATAATAGCATATACATTTCAGCTGTGCAGCCTTATCATTCGGCAGCTACATGTACTCACTCTATTGTGCGCTCACCACCCGAAGAAGTCTGCTCTCCTCCCATCACCATATATTTGACCCCCTTTGCTCGCTTCCTTTTCCCCAGGCACCGCTTCCTCTCTGGTAACCACCATTCTGTTGTCTGTATCTATGAGTCTGGCTTTTTGTTTGTTTGTTTGTTTGTTTGTTTTCTCCTTCATTGGATGATTGCATAAAGAAGCTGCGGTATATATACATGCAATGGAATACTACTCAGCCATAAGATGATGAAATCTTGCCGTTTATGACAATGTGGATGGTCAGGAGAGTATTACACTAAGTGAAGTAAGTCAGATGAGAAAGTCTTGGGGAGCACACGAGACTTGGTTGGAAAGTTGGTAAGGAGGACATTCTGAGAAAAGGGGAGTGTGTGGAAGGCCGCCTGCCGTGTTTATCAGAATTCCGACTTAGAGGAGACTGAGGGGAGAGTTGAAGGCGGTGCCCCTAATTATTCCTTGACTTTTCCAAAGAACTCTGTGCACATGGAATCCTTATGCCTAATCTTTGGGTGCCTATGCCTAGAGGACAATGCAAACACATGTGTCCTCCCAAGATTACTCACCCTACTGATTGTATCAAAAAGATAAAACTGCAATAAAAGCCTAATGAGGCAGGCAATCGAGGCTGCCTTGTCTCTTTGGCCAGGCAGTCCCTTAGCCTCTCTTTCACAGCAAACATTGTGTCGAAGTAATCCATTCATCCGTCGCTCAGGGTCTGCTGCTCAGCCCTGGCAAAAAGGGACACCAACCGGTGGCTCAGTTGGTTGGAGCATTGTCCCATGCACCAAAAAGGTTGAGGGTTTGATTTCTGGTCAGGGCACATACCTATGTTATGGGTTCGATACCCAGGTCTGGGCCCGTACGGGAAGCAACCAATTGATATTTCTCTCTCATATCCATGTTTCTCTCTCTCTCCCTCTCTCTCTCTCTCTTTCCCTTCTTCTCCTTAAAAATCAATAAATGTATCTTCTGGTAAGCATTTAAAAAAAAGGGGGGGGGGCAAGAGCCGTGTGATTGTGTGTGTGTGTGTGGGATATGTGGGATAGAAAAGAAAAAGGAACAAATCCAGCAGATGAACAACATGGGAGTTCCTGGGCAGATGAACAACATGGGAGTAAACCCTGTCCTGCCACCCCCAGCCCCCAGGACATGTGAAAGTTAGGGAACAGAACGCTCTTTGTAAACTCTTATGTGATCCAAATTTAAGGGACGGTGGTGATGATGATGATGATGATGATGATTGCAGCTGTCCACACTCCCTGTTTTCTAATCCCAAATCTCAGTACAGCCTTTCAGCTCCTCCTCCACCCGTCCCACTTTCACTGGCTCCCAGACTTCCCTCCTCAGGCAGGAACATCTGCAGCTGATAAACCTCACTTGCTCCCTGGGCAACGGCCCTGGCTCCCTTCCTGCCTCAGGACCAGCATCTGTGGGATAGGAAGGGTGGAGGAAGTAGATTCCCTCTGAAGTTGCTCTTTTCCCAGCAGTTTTAGCCCGAAAAGGCGTGTGAGGCGGAGGGAAGAAGGCATGCTGGCGGAAAGATGTCTAGGATCTATAGATATAACCCCCCAAGCGACAGCTCCCTCCCCCCTCCTGCGAATGGCCTCCGGGTGACTCTTCTGTCACAGACTGTGGGTGAGCAGGAGCGAGGGATGCAGCCCTGGTATTAAACTGTCTGGTCTTTGCCTGGAGATTCTAAAAGTCGCCTCTACTCTGGGCCTCTGCAATTTGGCACTTAATTACAAGGTTTGTTTCTGTTCCTGATTCTCTGTGTCGTCCCGCACACAAGGGCACGTGTCTTCCCCAAGGACCTTTTCTGGGCTGCACCTGGGTCTTAGGCATCTCTGTGTTAAGTTTAGAACGTGCCCATGACAAACTTGTCCAATTGGTTGGATATTATTGTGCCTTAATTTTCCCAACTCATTTTATGGTGGTCCCAACTAAACTACTTCCTTCCTTTAAAAATGGTGAAAAAATACGTGTCCATGTACAAGAATGATTATGTATTTGAAGTAGCTTCAAACCAGAAATAGCCTCCAATGTCTATAAACAGTGGGAATGGATGGGTTGGGCATATTCTTACAATGGAGCACCATACAGCAGTAAAAAGTGAATAAAACACTGCTACATACATGACCTGGCTAGTTCACACAAACATAATTGAGCAAACAGCTAGACATAAGAGAGTAAGTA
>NW_005871149.1:2505289-2507526 GCF_000147115.1 Myotis lucifugus | reverse complement strand
GTAATGGAAGTTTCCATTTCTATAAGGTTGAAAATAGGCAAAACAAATATATGTGTGAGAAGTCAGGATGATGTTAGATTTAGAGAGGAAAGGGGAAGTTATAATTGAGAGGATACCCCTAGGGATTCTGGGTGCTGGCAATGTCCTACTTCTTAATCTGGTGGCAGATACATAGGCATGTTCACCGTGTGGTCATGCTTTGCACTGTACATGTAACCCCCTTGGAATGGGAAGCCTTTGGGAGGTCTGAACAGAAGACTGACAGGATCTCACAAAAATGAATGAGGCATGGTCCCTGTCCCCGCAGAGCTGACATTTGGGAAAGACATGACACGATAGAGGTGCTGGGATTAAGAGAAACACAGAGCAGTTTAGGGTCAGGAAGGAGAAATGCGTTCCAGCCCGAAGACTGGAGTCTACTCTCCAGGAGGTAGCACTGGGAGAGAAAATGAATTGCAAAAATTCCACTTACTTTAAAAAAAAATCAATAGACTAATTTTTAGAGCCATTCTAGGTTTATAGAAAAATTGAATGGAAAGTAGAGAGACTTCCTAGATATTCCCTCCCCCTACTTTGCCATCTTTCATTTCTGTATTGACACACTATGATTAACTAAAGTCCATGGTTTGTATTAGGGCCACTTGTCCCACACATTCTGTGGGTTTTGACAGATGTATATGACACGACTTACCATTAGTGTCACGTGGATGGTTTCACTGCCCTAACAATTCCCTATGCTCCACCTGCTCATTCCTCCCTCCCTCCCTAGGAACCCCTGGCAACCACTGACCAATCCTCTCGCTGTCTCCAGAATTCCATAGAATTGGAATCATACAGCACGTAGACTTTTTAGATGGGCTTCTTTCACTTAGTATCTACTTCATTTTTAAAAACCTCTCAATACATTTGGAAGCAAAAGAACAAATAGAATTTTGGGTGTCTTTTTGGCACTGTGCAAGGCTCTGAGCCACCAACGGGCATAACCTGTTGGACAAATATGAATAAATTCCCAGCATTGTGACTACCACATTAGCACATGGCCAATATGGAATTACTGAACTGAACTACAGTTCTAACACCTGGAAACGTAGGCATTTCTCAGTTCTCCTGGGCCATTCACTTAAAAGGAACAGATAGCTCTCGTGGGTTGAGCCCTTTATACGTCCAGGCACTATGCTAAGCATTTTGTAAACATTATTTCAAATCAGCATTACCAATAATTCCTTGAGTAGGTATTACTATCTCCGCTTTACAGATGAAGAGACAGGCTCGGAGATGTTAAGAAACTTGCCCGAAGTCACAAAGCAGCTAAAGTGAACCTTTAATTCATACTCCAGGCTCATGGGACACTGCTGATGAGCCCACCAACTGTCGCTGTGGCATCTGCAGAGTTGACAAGCGGCCCAGCACTCAAAACTCTACTTATTTGTACAATTTCCAGAACTACATGTTTTTCTCATCCAACCAAGGGAAACTTAAAAACCATCTCAGTCCCATGACTCCAGGAACTGACGTTTCAGAATCAGGGTTTGGTCTGAGAGAATGGAGGAGGAAAACAAGGTTTGCTCATTAACTCCAAGATCATTCTAGACCAGTTCTTAATCCCATGCCGTGTCTTGCAACATAGTGCATCTTCTATCACCTTTTTTTTTTTAAGCGGTAACCTTTTATAACACGTTTACTGAGAGGTCTTCCACATGAACTTGAATTGACGAATTTGAATTGAAATTCTCTTCTCCTTGCCTGGATTGCAAGGAAATCCCTTGACTTCACACCTTCCCTGTCCCTCTGCACCTCATTGTTTCATTAACCATCATATTCTGGCCATTTATTGATAGAAAGGACCTAGAATTGTAGAGTGCCAAGTCAGAGGGACAGTATCAGAGGCAGCCCTGTGGTCTCAGTAATAGGAAATGCCCCCCCCTCCCCCCCGAGAACTGAGCTGCCAGCGGCTGGCCTCCCTGGATGGGGGTTAAGCCTCGTCACCACACAGCTAGTTCCTAGCAGTCAGGACCAGAACCAGGAGAGCTGTGTCCAAACCCCTGTCTTCAGCCCAATGAAGGGATCTGATGGGTAACTGTCTCAGATATTTTCCCCTTTTTTTCACTTAGCGCGCAGTTATACAGAGAGCAGCAAGCACGCAGCACAGCCTTAGGACACAGAGCTCAGTATGCACTGATCATCGCCGATTAATGACATGATCCCAGCTGTCATGTTCATCCCAATATCAGAGCCCA
>NW_005871149.1:2503675-2505151 GCF_000147115.1 Myotis lucifugus | reverse complement strand
TCACCAGTTTGGATGATGCTCTTACCAGACTTTTTTATGAGCTGCGAAGGGCCACAGCCAACTTCATCGTTCTCCACCTCTCTGCTCACGCACACCTCACTCTAACACGTCTTCAGCTGTCATTTCCTGAGTGTCTCCTGGGTCCCAGGCACGCTGCAGGGTGCTGCAGATTGAAACGCACAAACTTGAACCTGACTCCAAGGAGGTACCGTCTCTGCTCTCAGTGGGGATTTCACACTCAACGTAACTTGTAGGGTTTTTGTAAAAACCAAGGGAATCTGTAATACTGTCAACAATAAGAAATACGTTTAAAAAATCCAAGGGAGCCGAAACCGGTTTGGCTCAGTGGATAGAGCATCGGCCTGCGGACTGAGGGGTCCCGGGTTCGATTCCAGTCAAGGGCATGTACCTGGGTTGCGGGCACATCCCCAGTGGGAGATGTGCAGGAGGCAGCTGATAGATGTTTCTCTCTCATCGATGTTTCTCTCTGTCTCTCTCCCTTCCTCTCTGTAGAAAATCAATAAAATATATTTTTAAAAAAAAATCCAAGGGAGATTTTAGTTATGAAAATGCTTTGAGTGGTTGGAGTCTCTGACCTAACATGATTGCCCTCTAGTTCAATGGGATGTGTGACGGTTCACTAGTGTCCTCACCACCGAGAGGACGTAGAACTCGTGCATAGCACCTGTTGGACCGCATGGAGGGTTTGAGGTCGGAGCAGCGCTCAAGTTGTAAATACATGAGAAGCGGTGAGCCGCAGATTCCCAGGGTGAAGGGGCTGTGCAATTAAATACTGTTTTATTTAGCTTTTACTTCCTTTGTCGTCTTCTTCTTCTTCTTCTTCTTCTTCTTCTTCTTTTTCTTCTTCTTCTCCTCCTCCTCCTCCTTCTCCTTTTGGTACTATACAGAGGAAACCAAATGCAAATTGGTACAGTGCTTTATTCTTTAGGGACCCAGGTACCAGGGCCCTGCCTCAGGAAGCAAAGCCTGGGTTGCACAGAGGCCTGGTTGCAAGAGGCCTGGGGGCCGGAGGTGGGGCCCAGGTTGTTTACCGGCGTGTTCTGGGGCAGGAGGTGGAACCGTCACCCACAGCACTAACCAGAGGAAACTGCCTGTTCCCAAGGTCATTGCAGGCTTCCTGCTGAGCACCTGTTCCCTCAGCTCGCTGCCTGCGGGGGGCCTTCACCTTCACCTCAGATGTTTTCCATAGATGGGAAGGGGGGGGGGGAGGTTTTGTTAATGATCAAACCAGCTCTTCCCAGCTCCAAACCCTGAAATCCTTCGTGGAATCTGGTCGGCGGGGGAGGGGGGTGGTGGGGGGGGGTCCGGTGGAAAAAAGACCCCAGCGCTTTTTAATCCTCCATTTAATACAGCGCCCCCCCCGATGAGAGATGGCTCCCCCCCCCCCTGAAAAAAAAAGAGGGGGGGAGAAAAAAAAAAAAAAGTCGAGGAGACTTCTCTTCCTCCCCCCCCCCC
>NW_005871149.1:2378215-2503575 GCF_000147115.1 Myotis lucifugus | reverse complement strand
CACTAGCTGTGAGGGTGAGCTACTCTCTCTCCCACCCTTCATGTAATGTTCCCCCTTTTCCCTCCCAGATCCCAGCGTCCCTTTACCCTCCTCTTCCACGGCCAGCCAAAACTCAGAACTCTCCTTAGTTTATTTTGCAAAGCAATTGCACGTTCTTTGTTTCATTTTTCGGCCCTCTAAACCAGATCCTGGCCCTAACTTTTCAGAATTAAATGACTATGTTGCTAACAACAACACCTTTCTTCTCCAAAGGCAATTCTGCCTCCAGCTTTCACAGAACGTGCATTTATTTGCCCTCCCGGCTGTCCTGGTTCTTCACTCTGCACCCCCTCATTTCTCAATGTAACTTGAAATGAATGAGACAGCCAAACCGGCCATTTCCTACAGCCGCATGCCTGCCCAGGGCATTGCTCCAGCCTGAACCAACCACGCCCTCTCAACCAACCCCTTGCCCCTCATGTCCCTCCTCCGTCTTTCTTTCTGTCAGCTTACTTATGGCGTCTCCCAAAGTCACTGTGCACTGAGCCAACATTGGAGCAATACATGTTTAGCCTATACACACACCGGGGGTGGGAGTTGTTTTTGTAACAATTTTTTTTTAATTCTCAATGGAGGATATATGTTTTCCATTGCTTCTTTTTTTTTTTTTTTTTTTTTTTTTTAGAAAGAGTGGAAGGGAGGAATGGAAGGAGAGAGAGAGAGAGAGAGAGAGAGAGAGAGAGAGAGAGAAACATCGATGTGAAAGAAACACATCAATTCGTTGCCTCCCACACTTGCCCCGATCAGAGCTGGAGATGGATCCTGCAACCAAAGCACATCCTCTTGACTGGGAATCGAACCCGAGACCCTTCCGTGCACAGGCCAACGCTCTAACCACTGAGCAAAGATTGTAACTGATCTGTGAAAGCAATCCATTGTGGAAAGTGTCCATCACCGACCTGACATGCCTCCCATGCAGGCCCCTCTGCTCTGCGGACAGAGCGGGATTTGTTTCCACTAGTGGAAACCCTTTGAGTTGGGGGAGAGAAGACCCTGCTCTGGCACCAGGAACGAATCGCAGTCCCCCCACCACACACAGTAACCCCATTCTCCTAAGGTTGGCTACGGATGTGGCTTCCAGGAGAGCTTTGGCTTTCTTGAATGAAAAGGAACAAATTCAACTGGCCGGCCCTGTGTGTCTCCTTGCCATTTCTCCTTCCCTGGGCGCGGACATTATGCCTATTTCTCTCATCGTTCTATTCATGTTCCCTTTCCATCCTTGCGTACATTTACAGTAGCTACTTTAAGGCTCTTGTATGTTAATCTCTGTCATTTCTAATCTGTTTCTCTTGACGCTTTTTCTCCTGGTTATGTCACATTTCCTGTTTCTTTGGCATATCTGTAAATATTTTTTAGTTGAGAGAGAAATATTGATTTGTTGCTCCACTCTTTTATGCATTCATTAATTGCTTCTTGTATGGGCCCTGACCTGAGATTGAACCCACAACCTTGGCATATTAGAATAATGCTCTAACCCACTGGGCTACCCTGCCAGGGCCTACCCGGTGATTTTTTGTTGGATGCTGGACATCATAACTGTCATCGAATGTTTAGATTGAGTCGGCAGGCAGTTCGTTTCCTTGCAGACTGACCTGCGCACGGGGAAGCCAATGTGTAAGCCGTGTTAGGGGACGTCTAGCGTCCTCCGCAGGGCCCAGGTGCCCTTCCATAGGCTTGAGCCTGTGAACTCCCAATTCAATTCCCAGCTGCTCAACCGAGACTTCCCCCTCTGGCCAGTCTCATATCAAATGTCTCCCAGGCCTGGGCGAGCCCTGCTGTTTGTTCAGCTCTCAGCTCCCTGGCGGTGTTTTTCCTCCGTCATTGTTCTTCGCCCGTCTTTCTGGAGTTTCACCCTGTGTCTGTACAAGTTTCCATCTAGACAAAGATCCGAGGGAGCCCCACGCAGACTCCTGAGGCTCTTTCTTCTGAATTGGCCCCCTCATCCCTGGCATTCTACTGCACAATGTCCACATACCTCGCCCTCGTCCAACTCCAATTTCTGTCTCCTCAGCCCAGGGAGACCGCCCTGTTCTCCAAGGGACCCGCCTCCTGGGGTGCGGTCTGGAAATTGTCCCCAGGCAGGAATCTGGGGCAGCCACAGGGCTCCTGCCCTTCGCTTTCCCTCTCTCGGGGTTCCCAGTGCTGCGCTGCCTGTCGCCTACCATCTGAAACTCTGGCTTCACGTTTTTTGTTTTGTTTTGCTTTTAAGTCTTTATTGTTGAAAGTATTACATATGTCCTCCTTTCGCCCCATTGACCCCTTCTAGCCTACCACCACCCCTCACCCCCCACCCCAGGCCTTCACCACCCTATTGACTATGTCCATGGTTATATGTGTACGAGGTCTCCGGTTGATCTCTTCCCGCCCGCCCACCCTCCCCAGCCTTCCCTCTGAGGTTCTGCACTCTGTTCTATGCTTCTGTGTCTCTGGATCTATGGTTTAATGTTTTTAATCTAGTTCTCTAGTTTATGGCACCGGGGCTACTCTGCCATAACTGGAGGTGACCGCAAGCACTGCTTAAATATCTAGTACATTTTAGCTCTGCTAGTGACGAGGGTGTGAAATTGAGTGTGAGTTCACAGGCATGTGCCAGAGGAATCAAAACTCGGTTTGGGGAAGTCCTTGCAGCGAGGAGGAGTGTCCAGGTGCTCTGCATTCTCAGGCTGTTCTTTGTGCTCAGATTATATCATTTTACCCCAGCTTAGCTCCTCTGAGCACTCCCTGTCCCTCCGTTCCTGCCGTGAATACCGACTTCTTTAGCCAGCCCCTCCCCCCCCCCCAACACCTTCCCACACCCTCTTTCAGACCAGCAAGGGCGGCCTTCCTGGCCCAGGTGTACTCAGACCACAGAGGACGGAGACCCGCTGCATCACAGGCCAGTGGGACGAGCTTTCTGATTCTCCCCACGATCCTATCAGCTTCAGGTTTGCCCCAAAGGCCCCTCGCATGTCTGAAACTGTGTTGTGAGCAGCAATACTTAAGCAAACGGGAGCCATCGGGAAATAACGAGAGCAATGACCATCGGGCTCTGCGTGTCAGGCCACTAGGGGCTGAGGGTCCTGGAGCACTCACTGTAGGAGCTGTGCCAGCTGTGGGCGCCTAGGGGAGGGCCTCCTGCACTCACTGTAGATCTGTGCCAGCTGTGGGTGCCCAGGCAGAGGGCCTCCTGCTCTTGGTTTCCCAGGGCCTGCAGTGTCCTCCTCCCCCAAGCCCATGCCCTTCCCAGGGTGGCCCACCTCTGGGACTCAGTGCGGTGGGAGGACAGGCCCAGGCATTTTGGTGTGAAGCTGGACAACGCTGATGCAGTGAGTCCAGGTTGGCCAAAGCTTTGTCAGAGCCGCATCATGGCTCAGCTTCCCCCTGTACAGTCCTGTCCCCTCCCCCTTCCTTTCACGGGTAACGATTCCTGGTAAATGGCTTGTGCCCGAGCTCTGACTCCACCTGTTTCCAGAGCACCTGGCATGTGACAGAGAACCACCACTGGGCGTTGGCAGCACATGGAGCCCGGGTCCCCCGCAGCCAGCGCCTCAAGGTCAGGTGGTGGGTGATGAGTCCACAGGAAGGGCACCCTGACCCACTGGATACTTATTGAGAGTCCATTCTTTTTTTTAAAAAATATATTTTACTGATTTTTTACAGAGAGGAAGGGAGAGGGATAGAGGGTTAGGAACATCGATGAGAGAGAAACATCGATCAGCTGCCTCTTGCACACCCCCTACTGGGGATGTGCCCTTGACTGGAGTTGAACCTGGGACCCTTCAGTCCGCAGGCCGATGCTCTATCCACTGAGCCAAATCGGTTAGGGCTGAGAGTCCATTCTGATCCAGGCACTCGCTAAGTGGCTCACATGCATGATCACATGTAATCCCCCAAACACTCCCGTGGGGAAGGCCATCTTATCCTCCCCATCTGTAAAGACCTTCCCTGGCCTCTGTCTGCAGAGTCGGGGCAGGCCCCGGGATAGAAGATGCATCATTATCTCAGGCCCCCTCCAGGCCCTGGGCCCTATCTTCTGCAGCCTGAGCCCTGACAACGGCTTCCTTTTCATCTCTGCCTCCTGCTTCCACGCTCCGGCGCCTCCTTCCTCCCCCAGCTCTCAATTCTGCAGATCTGGCCGCCCCCACACGGGCCCCACTAAACAAATCAGAGGCACTTTCCGTGCCCAACCCCACTCTCGAAACTAGGAAGGTACGATGCTCTCAGCCCACATCCTGTACCTGAGCGAAGTTCTCACGAGTGGTTCAACCCAGACAAGCCTTTATGTAACACCATTCAACTTATGGCTAGCCTGGCGGCCACCAAGTCTAGGCTCCCATTCATGTATTCACTCACGTATCAATGACGAACTCCCAGCGATGGGCCTGCTGTGTGCAGGCGCTGGCTGGAAGGACACCGGTGAAGGACCTATCATTTATTCTCACACTTGTTTATTCAACAACGACTTACTGAGATCCCTTTTTGCTTGAGACAAGTCTTGAAGATCTGGTGGGGAGCTAGTCAAGTTTTGACCTCACATTTCCGTTGGTGGGAGGGAGGAGGCTTAGAGTCCACTATTCAACGACTTCACTCTAGTCCAGTCTCACTCACAAAGTCCCGAAGAATGTCCGAGAGATTCTCAGTTCAGGTTGGATAGTAACTTCTCACGCCACAGGGGTTCCCGGACAAGGTGGACATTTGGGTGTCTCCTGCTGTTTGTTTTCTTCCTCCCTAGTTCTTTTTGGGGGGCTGGGCCTTTCTAATTAGGTTCTCCGGGTGCCTCTGAGGCCTGCCCCTCTCACCAGGGAACTACTAGGCCTCCTGAATCTGCTCTCTCTCCTCTCTTCCCCTGATGGACACTTGGCCTCGGCTGCCCTCCCTCCCGGCGTCCCGCCTTGTGGGTGGGGCTTTCTTTGCACGCGTTCCACATGTCCCAGGCTGGCATATGTGGGAAGAGTCCCGTCGCTCCTGCCCAGAGGCTCATTAACAAAAGCCCCTTGTCGTTATGCCAAGGTTAGGTCTGAGCCAGGCCCAGAAAACAAGAAGGGGAGGTGCCAAGCCTCAGGAATGCTTGCGTGTTGGGGCAAATGAGGAAAATCCATGTCTCCATATTTAGAGCTGCACAGAAGAAATGGATTTTCTGCATTTGCCCCTTTGACCTTCCCCGAAGCTCTCCCTCTGCTTCCTCCTTTTTTGGGTCCACCTGTGCCACAGTGAGCCAGGTCAGGGACCCATCCTGTCCCCTACTCATCCTTTCACCTTCTCTGAGACAATCCCCATCCCCAAAGAGACCCTTGCAGGACACAAGGCCACGCCCACCAGGTATTGAGCCTCCTTTCAGCCACCACCAGAGGGCGCCACGTCCCCCAGCCTCCCACAGTGCCGCCGCTGCCGTCCTAACTGGGGTTGTGGTCAGGCTGGGTGGATCCCCTGGAGCTGGTTTCCACGCCAAAGGTCATGCCTTTGCTCCTCCCTGGGTTGCCTGGGGAGCCCTCAGAGGTGATCTGGACACCAGTGATGTGGCATCCTGGTGGGCTTCCTGTAGGAACAGCCCTTTCTGCATGGGTAGTAAGGCTGGGAGTGGAGTGGAGTGGAGTGGAGTGGAGTGGAGTGGAGTGGAGTGGAGGGACGTCCTAAAACATTGTGATCCTCAGCCTCCATCCACCGGCATCTTTGCAGCTGTCTTTTCTTGGGTTCCATGGCTCCTTGTCCCAGGCCTCGCTGCTTCTCCCTTCAGTCAAACCCAATTAGAAATGTCTGCCCCCCTGAATTCCCTGCAGCCTCTGTAAACCCTACCACCTTCAATTAAACAGAAGCGACCTTGGCAGGTAACGCTTTCTCACTCCAGACTTGGTGACACCTCCCCGACTCCCAGCCACTGCCTGACATCAATCACTGCAATCGAGTTGAGGAGACGGCCGTAGCCGGTTTGGCTCAGTGGATAGACCGTCAGCCTGAGAACTGAAGGGTCCTGGGTTTGATTCAGGTCAAAAACACATACCTCGGTTGCAGGCTCCTCCCCGGCCTGGGCCCTGGTGGGGTCTCGTGCAGGAGGCAACTAATTGATGTGTTTCTCTCACATCGACGTTTCTCTCTGTCTTTCCCTCTCTCTTCCACCCTCTCTAAAAATCAATGGGAAAAATATTCTCAGGTGAGGATTTAAAAAAAAAGAAGAAAAATGAAGGAGCTGGAGGGTGGGCAGGGTCAGCCACACCTGCGGCCTGACTTCCCTTGCCCATACTCCTCCCCTAGGGTCCAGCTGGCCTCTTGGACATGCGGGGCCTACTCTGAAATGACTTTGAACCCGAGGCCAGCCTCATACCCGTGCCAGATATGCCATTTCCCTAAATGTACCTTCAGTCAACAGCCTTTCAAGGCTGTTCTCACGGAGCCTCCATTGTGTCCTGGGTTGATTACCAAGAAGGAAAACACAGATAAGAGTCAGAAGGTAAACGGAGCCAGGTGATCCCGCTGCCCCTTTATTCCTGACTCCCCCCCGGCCCGATGATGGGGGCCAGGTGCGGGGTGGCAGGGCCTGCCGTGATCCCTATAAAAAGCACCTAGGTGCTCACTCAGGCCTGGAAAGCGCAGGTAGGACTTCCCACCAAAATGGGCAGGTTGCTGATTCTTGCTGGTGAGTCTTCCCAGGTGGCCCAGGTCAGCTCTCAGAGAAGCTGCTCTTTCTCCTCCATTCACTCCCCCCGCTCCCCTCCACCCCCCGCCCCCCCACTCCCTGTGCTCCAAGGTCGCCTGCGCTGTCCCTTTCTCTCTTGGGATCATGACATAGTGGGGAAGGAAGGAAGGAAGGAAGGAAGGAAGGAAGGAAGGAAGGAAGGAAGGAAGGAAGGAAGGAAAGAAGGGAGGGAGGGAGGGAGGGAGGAAGGAAGGGCCCCCCTGAGCAACCGAGGGCTTCAGGTAGGAGGGGAATGGATACCTGGTGACCAGGAGAAGCTCATTTCCCCCGGGTAGGACGCTGAAGCCTCGGGCTGGCCTCTCCCATTCTAA
The DNA here is from genome assembly GCF_000147115.1 of Myotis lucifugus. NCBI lineage: Eukaryota > Metazoa > Chordata > Mammalia > Chiroptera > Vespertilionidae > Myotis > Myotis lucifugus. Next base: position 2,496,555 of record NW_005871149.1, on the reverse strand, counting down.
TGTCCTGTGATTCCTCCTCACGGCCAGCCACAGAGCAGGAGCTCAGTGCACGGTCCTGACCGAGGATTCATCAGCTGACAGGAGCAATTAATAGGAAAAAAGAAACGGACGAGGCAGATTTTATCTGAATACTTACTGCGGGGACAGGTGTGAGGGCCTGGGGAGGGAGGCAGGAAAGGCCTTAAAGAGCTAATGCAGTTAGCTCCTCCCCACAGAGCATGCCCACTGTGGCTAGCAGCCCAATGAGAGGGATCGGTGGGTGGGGCACAACAGCTCCTCCCGCTTATGATTGGGTGGCTTGAAAGGGAATCAAATTCAGAAGCATCCTTTGAGTTGAAAAGTACCAGTATAGTGGAGCTGGTGCTAGAAAAGGTGAGTTCTGGTTGTCAGAGTGAAGGGGCCGCCATGCAAAGGGGCCCTCGGCCTGAAACCCGCCTTGGACACCTCAGTTCCTCCTCTGCCCTTCTCCACCATTTGGCTTATCTTTAGGGTCCATTCATTCAGAATGACCTTATCTTTAGGATCCATTCATAGGGTTAACTATGTACCAGGGGTTCTGCTGGGTAGCGCGGACTCAGCGGGGCAAGCACAGTCCCTGCCCTGAGGAGCTCAGTCTAATGGGAAGTCCAGCAGACCGTTATCTGTCAGTGCGGTAAGTTTGGTGATGGAGATAAGCCACCGCAAATACCCGAGGAGCCTGGAGGGAGAGCAGAGACCCAGCCCGAATGCCACCCTCTGGGGAAGTCTTCCATGACACTCGGTGCGCGTCCCAGTTTCATCACGTGTCACGTTGCATTGCAGCACCTTTGGGCTCACAGGTTTGACTTTCCCGCCAGACTGTGAGCTCCTGGAGGGCAGGGGCCATGTCTAATTTTACCTTTCTATCTCCAGCACCCATCACTTAATAGGAGTTTCTAGAAGAATAACAGCCCTGGCCAGTTTGGCTCAGTGGATAGAGCGTCAGCCCTCGGACTGAGGGGTCCCGGGTTTGATTCCGGTCAAGGGCATGTACCTCAGTTGCAGGGTCGATCCCCAGCTCTGGATGGGGTGCATGTGGGAGACAACCAATCAATGTGTCTCTCTCACATCGATGTTTCTCTCTGTCTCTCCCTCTCCTTTCTACTCTCTCTTTAAAATAATGGAAAAATATCCTCCAGTGAGGATTAACCAAAAATAAAAATAAATAAAAATAACAAATCTCCCTGGTTCCTGAGCTCCGCACTGTCATCTGAGCGTCCAGGTCGCTCACTGAATCCTACCTTAGCTGCCTTCCCCCAAAGCATCAGGCGGGGTCCATGTTGGGGAAGGGTCTGTACAGCAGAGGGGACATCAGTGCTCAGCTGCTCTTCTCCACTTACTGGCCTGTGTTCTCTACTTACTAGTCCGCTCCCTGCAGGGAAAGGGTGACCCGCCCCCTCTGACCAAGGTCTCTTTTCTTTTTGGTGGCTGGCCCTCCTGCTGCAGCTGGGTAAGTGCCCCATGTGAGGGTGGGGAGTGCCAGGGTCCCCTGGGGGAAGGGGGTCATCTCTAACCTCCCTGCCACTCCAGGAACAGCAACCAAAATTGTGTGCTACTTCACCAACGGGAGCCAATACCGCCCTGGCATTGCCAGCTACCTGCCCGAGAACGTGGCCCCTTGTCTGTGCACGCACATCATCTATGCCTTCGCTGGCATGGCCAACAACCAGATCACAACCATCGAGTGGAACGATAAGGTCCTCTACGCCGGCATCAATGGCCTCAAGAACTAGTGAGGCATGGGCTTGGGCTCAATGCTGGGTTGGAGGTTTCCAAATGGGCCTTTAGGAAGTTCCCCGAGAGAGACCAACACCAGGACGCCTAGTCTTTGAGTTCTGACCAGTCGCTCTCAGGCCTCATTGGCAGGGCCGTCAGCATGCTCTGCCCAGGACAGGCAGGGTGCTGTCATTTTTCTGAATTATTTTCTCACCAGATTCTCAGCCTTGCAGTCTGTGTATCCCGGGAGGTGCCCTCCTGGGGTCATTGTGAAGACTGCCCCCTGGAGTTTGTGAACTGTGGTGCATCCCACATCAACCTATACTCGAGCTCCCAATAGAACCTAAGATGGTCTTGTGCCAATTAAACGCTGAGCTTATTTACTGGGTGACTACTAGGTTGGGCATTTTTCTAGGTGCTTCCCATGCTAGGAGAAGAATATCGCCTTTTCTGGAAAATATTATGTCACCTTTCTTCATTCTTGATGTTTTCATTTTCAAATTTGGCGGTAAACCTCTACTCTCCCTAATAGTCCCACAGACTCTAGTTTTGTTCTGTAGCAGCAATTCAGCAGTAGATGTAGCGTTGTAATAATTACCCTGGTAAATATGGTGCCAGATGCCAAGATAGGGTCCAAGGACTGAAAGAACAGTTTCTTGCAATTATAGCCGGTGTCACTCTCGCACACCATCCGAACAAGTAAACCGTATTTTGTTATTTTCGCTGGGTTGTACGTGCGAAATTTGAAACGTCCTCTCCATGAATCATTCCCTCGTCCAAAGACAACTGTTGCTTTGGTTTGTATATTGTTCGAAGTTTATGCAGGAAATAATCCAGCACAGATTGGATCTTGAAAAGTCTCCCCGAGCGACTGTCCATTTTGGCGTTATCATTGAAATGCCAGAATGTCCATATTTGCTCAAATCTATGGCGACTCATTGTCTGTGGAAATATAGGGGTACATATCAAAGGATCTGTTGACCAATAGTCTTTCAAGCTATCTTTTCTTGTTTGACCCATCAGAATAATTAGGCCAAGGAATTTCTTGATGTCCTTCTGTGTAACCGAAGACCACTTTAGTGTTCTAGATGGTGTTTTGCGTTTCATTGCGGTTTGATCGTGATAGTTGGACAGCTCTTTGCACAACATCTCAAACAATTCATCACCAAAAAAGAGATTGGTCACAGAGGGTACAGAGTCACACTGAGACGGAAATGTAGTGACCCCAGCATGAACTTCAAACATTTGTAAGCGTGGTGGTGTGTCAATTTCAGACCAACAATTATCAGTAGCTTCATCAGTGTCAGAATCACTTGAAAGCACCGCCACCTTGCGCTTCCTTACAGGTCTAATAATTTCACTGTCAGTAGAATCAGTAGAATCGTCTCCGGAATCGTCAAAACAGTCATCCGCATCTTCGATCTCACTAGGAATATCTGATAAATTATCATTAAATACTTCCGGAAGTGTATCAGTTTCGTTGGTTTCCTTCCTTTTTCTAAGAGAGGGCATTTCTAAAAGCGCCAGGAACTTGAAGACGAAGACTATTCGAATGACCAAAATACAATGTAACTGCAATGCTTTATGGGTTCGTGCAATTATATAGTTTTTCGTAGATTGACCTGCACGGTTTCCACAATTGAGATCGCTTCATTCGATGTGGACTGTGCCGCGCCAGCACGGCCAAGGGTGTCTCTGAGTGGGGGGGTGAAAGGATTAAGGAAAGACAGACAAGAGAATAATAGCTGGGTCTCGGTGGGACGCTGCCTCCCTGAAGAGGAGACAACACCAGCGCCCACAAGCCATGTCTTTATTTTATAGCAGATGCCACGAGGCAAAGTAGGGGCGTGATCACGTTGTTTACACTTGGGTTGCGGGAAACGAGTTAAGTCGGCTCGCGTGAATTGCGCGTACTCCGCGGGAGCCGTCTTAACTCGGTTCATATAGATTTGCGGTGGAGTGCGGGAAACGTGTAAACTCGGGCCGATTGTAACTGCGTATTACCAAATATTTGTTTGTTTGCCGTTCACAAAGATACCTACCTGTGTATGCGAACCGTTTCATACCCATTGGGGTAATAGGTATCATAAAAATCCCTTGTAAGTAGAGAACACTTTATGGCGCTGGTCGAGTACCGAAAATTTCATTTCAATCGAACCCATACTTCAAAAGATATAGGCATTTTAAACTAACTCTGATTTTGCGCGGGAAACCTGAATAATTGCCCGCACCATCTTATATTTTGGCGGGAAATTCACCCGACACCGTAGTGTTTACAGCATTCTCGTGAGTCTCAACCCTACTCAACTACATGCACCTAAACTCTATCACAAGGCACGTGGGGCTACGTGTTCGGACCATAGGTTCAAGCTTACAACCACAGCCGTTGGCTATGTTTGTGCTGGGAGGGCCCTGCCCTCCAGCTGGGACTTGCACGTGGCAGTATCCTTTCATTAGTCCGAGGCTTGAACCTGGCCAAAACACTGTAACCGCGCCCCACAGTGGACAAGACAGTGTGTTGACATCTAAGGTCCATAACAGATGGCGCGCGAAACACGAGAAAACTCCTGAGCGGTACTTAAGGTGCTACGTTCATTTGTGTAACAAAAACACCAATTACAAATAAACATTTTAAAAATTACACAATTCTGATGCCCCTCTCACTCTCATGTGTGTCTGGGTTTGGATGGTGAATTAAGTGAAGGGACTCAGAATTGTTGACCAGATGTCCCATTGTGTACTGAATGTCCTCATAAGTCGGCAGCAAAGAAGTCCCCAGATTTGCACCAAGTGCTGACTCAGCCATTCTGTAAGCTAACTACAAAACGAGAACTTGAGCTTAATTTCTCATGGATTTGACATCTTTAGCACATATTTCACAGCCACAAAAGCATTTCTGACTCATGGTTCCCCAGGCCTCCCTGTGGTCCCTTGTACTTCAGCCTTTGTACGTGTCTAGGTTGCTGTCTTCATCTTAAGAGTCTACACACCCGAATGGCTCCTTATCGCATTGCCCTGGCTCTGCGGGAAGGAAGTCACTCTTGGTATTCCCCCAGTCCTCACTCCAAGTCCCTTCCTGCTGCTTTATTTATGAAGCCAACACTTACAGGGCACTTGATGGGCAGGCCCCATAGAAACATCCACTCGCTGAATCTTCATAAGACCCCCTAGGTCAGCGGTTCTCAACCTGTGGGTCACGACCCCTTTGGCGGTCGAATGACCCTTTCACAGGGGTCGCCTAAGACCATCCTGCATATCAGATATTTACATTACGATTCATAACAGTAGCAACATTACAGTTATGAAGTAGCAACGGAAATAATTTTATGGTTGGGTCACAACATGAGGAACTGTATTTAAAGGGCCAGAAGGTTGAGAACCACTGCTCTAGGTAGTCATGGTGATGATGCCCACTTTCAGGAACATGGCACAGAGAGGCTGAGAAATGGCATAGAGTCCTGCACCTTGGAAATGCATTGGAAAGCTGGCAGTGTGGTTCTGGTGTCTGTGACCTTTCCCACACCCTGGGCTGTCCTTTGGTGCAACCACGCCATGAGACTACCTCTCACTCCCAGGTCAGGCTGGATATTCTAAAAGCAATCTTCTCCAAAAACATCTTCTTGATTCTCTCCACCTACCTCTTCCCATTTCTTTGGAACCCTTAAATCCAGATGCGTAGCTGCCCACTCATCCAGCTGGACTCCTTTTTAGTTGGTTCTAACAGTTACTCTGGACTAACTTGTCCTATAGCACTTAATTCAACAGGTCATAATTTCCTCTTTCATTATCTGCCTGCAGCAGTGATAGTGAGCCTTGTGTCTTGTTTACTCAAACAGTCCAGCACTCACATGGTACCTGACACAGTGTAGGTCATGATTAAATAAGTGAATGAACATTAATAAATAGCTTGAAACAGGTGCATTCCCCTGGTATTTACTCTAAGTGCAGTATTGACTAGCAGGTTATAGAAGACAGGAATTGTGCCTCCTCCCTTTCTTCCTTCCAATTTGTGACTCACATTTTACTGGAGGAATGCTTTTTAAAAAAATAGGTCCTGCCTGATTTCCCATATGCTAAGTCCTATGACAACACTCTCAGCATATACTTAAGCATTTTTAAAACAAGAAGATATATTGACAACCTAGAATGTTTAGTCCATTTACATTTAATGTAATTACTGGTGTATTTAGGTTTAAACCTACTTTTTTTCTTCTTTTTTTACTACTCTAGTCAACTAACTAAAGGGAACCTTTACTGAGACCTCACACCCATGGGGCTTATGCAGGAGGCCACCCTGCAGGGCTGGAGGGCGTGCATTTGACCTTCTTTTTAGGGTGGATGTTGGTGGTGGTTTGTAACATTTAACAGCGCAGAAGTTCAGGCAAGGGAAACACTTGGGGCAGATCATTTTGTGGAAGTTGCATTTCTGAATGAGCTGGAGGAGGGAAGGCTCACTAATGCCACTTGGCAGGCAAAGCACCAGGTTCAGGGTGAATTTTTTCTGGATGGTAAAGTCTGAGTGTGGCCATCCTCTAGCTGTTTACTCACAAGAATCAGATGCTGCTGGCTGGGCAGGGTGCCCTCCTTGTCTTGAAATTGGGCTTTAACATTCTCAATGGTGTTACTGGGTTCAACCTCAAGGGCGATGATCTTGGCCATCAGTGTCTCACAAAGATCTGCATCTGTCGATTGGCTGCCTCATTGGAGAGAAAGAGCTAAATCTACACTCCTTCTTGACTCACATTTCAAATTCTCCTTCTTCTCCTCTTTGGAGGGGAATAACAGTTGTGAAAAGGGAAACAAGGAAGGAACATCTTCAGAGTGCAGACTAGTCTTCAGGCAAATACATTCTAGAAAACTGTACATAGGAAATTTGAGTATCTGGACATTTATTCTATTTTTGAAAAAGGCTGTTAGATATTCTAGCATCAGGGGAAAGAGATAGAGTGAGAGCATGTTAACCTGTTTCTGGAAAGGACCGTGGAAACAATTTGCTACCAATAGATGAGGGTGAAATAGCCACTTGGCGCTATCTACACAGAGTGTAGCCCATTGTACAAAACCATTTTGAATTATGTAAGCTATTCCGTAATGGAGCTTATTAGTATGGTGTCTGGGCTTGAGCCCAATCCTTTCTTCTTGTACAGTGAAATCAAGATAATATGGTTTCCCTGTCAATAATGGGTTCTTAAATGGGTTTGAGGTTTTTGAGCACTACCAATACCAACATTGACTTTGGAGGCAATTGCGACAAATGAGAAACTGATAAGTCACAGGAGGGGGGTATAAAAGGCAGGTTGAACAAGGGAGCTTCTACCACTGAGGCAAGATGGCCAAGCTCACCCTCCTCACTGGTAAGCAACCACCGCCACTCTGTGCCCTTGAGCCACTCTCTCCCTCCTGCTTTTCTGCCCCTTTAAAACCTTAGAACTCAACCCAACCCTGAGATGATCGCTTTGGGGAAAGCACAGGGACCCTGTTCCTTCCCTGGTGATAGGTCTCCCACTGCTCTGCGGGCCCCTCCCTTCCCCAAGCCTCAAGGCTCATGGCCCTTTAGTGGTCCTGTGAGCGGAAGTAGAGGGGAGTGGGCTTCTAGGAGAAACCTTAGGACTTTATCGGCCTCAGTAGGTTGGAGGGTACAGAGGTGTTAAAAGGTCTCGAAGAGTGAAGTGTAGGGAACATGCTACTGTGCATGAAGCACTGGGTGGAAAGGCTGCTGTGTCCGCAGACGCATTCCTCCAGCTCATTGTTCTCTCTGTTGCTTTAAGGTCTGCTCCTGGTGCTGACAGCTGAGATAGGTATGTATGCTTCTTGGCAGGGACCCCATATTGTTCCTTTTTCATTTCTTCATCAATTGGAAACTCAGCATGGCCCTCCGTCCTTCTACGTAAAACAAAGACTATTAATTAATTTTTTTTAGAGAGTTGGAAATTCCTTAACCAAGTTAAGGATTGGGATCATTCTAAAACCCCAACGCTAATATTGACTAGACAGTGGTCTCACACATAAATGTTAATAAAAAATAACATGACGAGGCATCTTCATGGTGCTGTCTGCTCTGTTAAAGCATTTTCAAGTCTGTCATCTCAGTGAGTCTATAAAACAACTATTCGCTGAGAGGAGGAAAAGGCATTACACCCATCTCGCAGCCCCGTAAACTAAGGCAGAGAATGACTTATCATATGACTTGTCCCAGGAAATATAGGGAGGTCAGGGCAGAATCTAAACCTGGAGCCAGAACTCTTGACTGTGAGGGGATGGTTTGTTTCCTTCTGAGTGAAGTTATTACTCAGGGAGACAGCTACACATGCTACAAGGACTTATACCATCATCCTATCTGGGTTGTAGTTTCCAAATGAGTAAAATGGGAAGAATAGTAGCACCTACTTCATAGGATTTTGGTGATGATTATTGAATGAATTTAAATAAATTACTGAGGGCAGTGCTTGGTACATAAATGCTAAGTGAGCATTAGTGATTGCTAGTATTAATTAGCATGCTGAAGGGACTAAGATCAATTTAAGTCAGAGTTTACTGCTTTAAGGTTTTATCTCAGCAAAGGGCACTGATTTCTAAGGGTCTTTAATTCTCTCTTGAGGGACAGAGCTACCTCTGACAGATATCTTCAGCCCTAAATTGCCTGCTAATTATGGGGTGGCCACAATACACAGAGATCTCAGGCACATCTCCCCCATCCCCGTGAGATTCATTTGGAGGTCTGTGGTTTCTCAGGCAATCAGAGATGGTGTCATCCCCAGGGAGCTCGCTCTCTCATTGTTTCTCACCTCTTCCTCTGGGGAACAGGTTCTGCCTATCACCTGACATGCTACTTCACCAACTGGGCCCAGTACCGGCCAGGCCTGGGGCGCTTCACGCCCGATGACATCGACCCCTGCCTCTGCACTCACCTGATCTACGCCTTCGCCGGGATGCGCAACAACGAGATCACCACCATCGAATGGAATGACGTGACCCTCTACCAGGCTTTCAATGGCCTGAAAAACAAGTAAGGGATGAAAGGACTGAAGTTTGAAATCTTTTAACCTTTGAGAATAGTTTGGATGAAACCTTGCACAGTAGCCACCAGGCTGAAATTCCAAACAGGCCAACAAGCAGCACACAGATAAACTCCCAGCTTTCTGACAGTTTCCACGACAGGGGTGACCCTCACTTCAGGGCAATGGCTGGCTCTCAGGAGGGGGTCATCCACTGAAGTCTAGCTCAGTTGCCCAGGGAAGTTTAGAAAAGTCCAAGTGCTATGGACTCAACTGGGAACAACCTTCAACTTGGAAGCAACCTGAAGCTGGCACTCATGAGCACACCGTGTCCACCATCTAATGCCACCGCTCCCACAGTTGAGGAGGAATGGATGAGAATGAAGAAACCAGTATGAGAGTTGGCGTGAGACTTCTCCTGGCTTAGCAATCATGAAACCAGGTGATGTTGAAATGATTTCTCTTTCTTTCCATTTGTTCTGACACACTCTTTGCTTCTTTCCCTTCAGAAACAGTCAACTGAAAACGCTCCTGGCCATTGGCGGCTGGAACTTCGGGACTGCCCCGTAAGTTTTGCAAGATGACTTCCTACACCGATGTTATGGCAAGGTGTTGGTACCACAGAGGCAAGCCCTCACCCTGCCCGCTTGGGGTCTCCCGTAGTTTCACTGCCATGGTGTCCACTCCTGAGAACCGCCAGACTTTCATCGCCTCGGTCATCAGATTCCTGCGCCAGTATGACTTTGACGGGCTGGACTTTGACTGGGAGTATCCTGGCTCGCGGGGGAGCCCGCCTCAGGACAAGCACCTCTTCACTGTCCTGGTGCAGGTGAGCTGTGTTCCATGTCATTTTTTAATTCAAATTCATTTTTAAATTCCAGTTTGCATTCGATATCATTTGGTATTAGTTTCTGGAGAGTACACAATCCATTTCATGTGCAAGATCACTGAGGCCGTAGAGAACCCAGCTCCCTGCAACCTCAGTGGGAGAGGAAGGACCTGGATGCCTAGTGCCGTGAGAATGCTGAAGAATGAAACATGGACGATTGATTAAATTTAATTCACAGAATAGTCATGAACGTCAACTTAGAGTTCACGTTCATAGACGTTCTCCTACTCTTGCACAGGAAATGCGTGAAGCTTTTGAGCAGGAGGCCAAGCAGGTCAACAAGCCCAGGCTGATGGTCACTGCCGCGGTCGCTGGTGGCATCTCCAACATCCAGGCTGGCTATGAGATCCCCCAGCTGTCCCAGTGAGTGACCACTTGTCCCCAGCTCCTCTGTGTCACTCGTGTAAGAGATGCTCATCCTTAGTCTGTCTTGCTGTTCAGGGACCTTGTTGAGGAGGCTTTGGGAGGGGTATCTTTGCCTGCAGAGGTGTGGGAGATGACCATCAGAGATGGTTTTACCTGCTTTACCTGGACTGCAGGTACCTGGACTTCATCCATGTCATGACCTATGACCTCCATGGCTCCTGGGAGGGCTACACTGGAGAGAACAGCCCCCTCTACAAATACCCAACCGACACTGGCAGCAACGCCTACCTCAATGTGGTGAGTCCCTACACAGACATATATACAGACCAGATACGGTGTCCTAAATCACATGGGGATTCGGGGACAAAAGGCATCATAAATTTAGTCAGGTTCTCAAATGGAAAATCAAGTTGCTATAATTAATTAACTAGTTCCCATTTACAAAAAAAAATCACCAACTAATTAACACCAAACTGCCAATTTTATTAGGTAGGAAAGAAGATTAATAACAAGTGCTTCTTTAATAAAAGAAAATGAGGCACTACTACTCATATTTTAATAAATTAAAAAATGCTTCTCTGATCTTTCCTGTCTTCCTATTCCCCGGTTGCCTTGTCTAATTCTATTATTCCAATCTTTGCACATGTATGCCATGCAGAATTTCAGCCATTCACCAACAGATCATACCAGGAAAATCATGAGAAAAAATAACTTAGTCCTTCACTCATGGTTTGAATGGGAAAAGTTTACCTAAAGCTTTCATATTGGGGTGTCATTAAAAGAAGTTAGTTGAGATAAGGACAAACCACTTCAGTAGAGGTACATCAGTGATGCTCTAAAGCACTTTGTTCAGCAGGCACAACCATACACAAACACTGGCTAATAACTAATTACCAGGCCATCAGCCTGGTGGGGTCTCTCTCTAACCTGCTGCCATTGCAGGATTACGTCATGAACTACTGGAAGGACAACGGGGCCCCGGCTGAGAAGCTCATCGTTGGATTCCCATCCTATGGACACACCTTCATCCTGAGCAACCCCTCCAACCATGGGATCGGGGCTCCTATCACTGGCCCTGGCCCTGCTGGGCCCTACACCAGGCAGTCTGGGTTCTGGGCCTACTATGAGGTAGGCTCCCGGCAATCTGAGAGAGACAGAGAAAGGTGGCTTTCTCTAGGCCAGGGGTTTAACAATATAAAAGTCCAACACGTCTTGGCTCACTTAACAAGTAGTTGGCTCATTACGGGTGGCAAGATGAGCACTCATGTGGCACGTTAGGCTGGATTCCAAATACAGAGAGAGTAGGAAAAAGAGATACCATCAGCGAGATTACATCAGTGAACTGACACTGCTCCCTGCCTGCCAAGGCATTCTTTCATTTAAGAGCTTCTCCCACATTGAAAATAAATGACCCACATGTAACAAAGGATCAAATCCTAAAGGAACTGAGAAATTTGCTGATAGAGCTCTAGGCCTTCCTTTTCAAGTAGCTTCATGCATCCCTTCTCTATTTCCCTCCCCCATGCCCTTTCCTCCTGCTACATGGACACTTTGCCCACCTCTTGACCTCTCCCTTACCTCCTCTTAGATCTGCCCCTTCCTGAAGAATGGCGCCACTGAAGTGTGGGAGGCTGCTGAGGATGTGCCCTACGCTTACAAAGGCAATGAGTGGCTTGGCTATGACAACACCAAGAGCTTCAAAATCAAGGTGGACTGTGTTCTATGGATTGTTGTTGCCTCTTTGTTCCCATCTGTAGCCCTGGAGCCCCAGGCTGGCCTTGATGTCTGCACTTCATTGGATTTCTCTGTAATTACCACAGGCTGACTGGCTGAAGAAGAACAACTTTGGAGGCGCCATGGTCTGGGCCATCGATCTGGATGACTTCACGGGCACTTTCTGCAACCAGGGCAAATTCCCCCTGACCACCACCCTGAAAGACGCCCTGGGTCTGCAGAGCGAAAGTGAGTTGGACTTGAGACCCTAAGCCTCAAACTTGAGAGACATTTCAAAGCTTTCTTGAAAGTCAAGGAGTCATGGTCCAAGGGATTTGATGACTATTGCTCTATTCATATTTGGTAATGTTTCAATAATGGTGGGGAGAACAAACAGGGTTCTCCACCATTCCTTTATCCATAATTCATTTCACTAGCAAGATTTTAGCATCTATTAGGTATTAGCACTGAGTAGGTATGACAGAGGATCCTGAATACATAAGTCACAACCTCTACTCTATAGAAGCTTACAATCTACTGGGAGAGATACTATTGATGAGATTTCAAAGCTAGATAACAACACAGAAGATATTCTGTGGTGAAATCCCAGAAAAGGGATAAGAAACTTCCTTGTGACGTTATGTCATTAAGGTCTCAATGCATCAGGGGGAACTAGGAAGGAGGAAGAAAAGACAAACTATGCTTTTAAGGATGAAGAGGGAGTTCGTTGATAAGCAAAGGAGAGGGGAGGGCAGGCGTACCAGATCAGGAGACTGAAATATGCACAGACGTGGAAGGAGTAGCTAAGAAGCAAGTCCAGGATATTCGTTCTCATGCATCAGACACACTAACAGAAAGCAGGGGGGCTCAGGATCTGGTTTCTTTCTTTTAGGTTGCAAAGCCCCAGCCCAGCCCATTGCTCCCATCACCGAGGCTCCCAGTACAGGTGGAGGCAGTGGCAGCGGCAGCGGCAGTGGCAGTGGCAGCTCTGGAAGCAGCCCTGGTGGCAGCGGATTCTGTGCCAACAGGGCCAGTGGCCTGTACCCCGACCCCACTGACAAAAACGCCTTCTACAACTGTGTGAACGGACACACCTTCATTCAGCACTGCCAGTCCGGCCTGGTCTTTGATGCCTCCTGCTCCTGCTGCAACTGGTGATGTCTTTGCCAGACACCACGTCCCTCATTCCAGCTCAGAAATTGTTGTACAATAAAGGGTTGAGCATTACTGTGCAGTAGCTTCTACTTCTTTCCTGTAGGGTCTTGAGTGTAGTTAACCCCAGTCTCCCAATGACATCCGATAGCTCCACCAGCCCACCAGCCACGTGGTTTCTATGGTGATCACCCACAGCAGGCACGGCTCTCTCCTGGGTGCTGGGTGGAGGGAGTGGAGGGATTCAAGGAAGATGCCTGGTCCTTTCATTCTCAAAACATGTACTCAGAGGAGGATGGGAGGAGACAAGGATGAAAGAGTCAAATAATAAAGACCCATAAACAAACGTGTCTCTATACATTCCTTTAGAGCAGAGATTTCCAACTGGTGTGCCAAGAATTTTTAAAACATGCAATAGCTGACTCTTTAGGCAGATGCACTGACCTCTTTTCCCTGAGAACATCAAATAAAAAAATGACCACAGACAGCACAACAATAGCCATCCAGTGTGAATGAATCAAAATTATACCTATTTTTTTTTTTTGGTGTTGCAGAATTTTAGTAATTAGTTTATGTGTGCCATGAGACAAAAAAGGTTGAACATTGCGGTTTTAGAGAACTATTTCTAGATGTTCAAGGGATGCGATAGTGAAGATTTGGAGGTAATTTATATGTGAAAATAAGAGAGGAAGTGAGTTTGAGCAGGATTGGGGCGGATTAGGAGGGATAGTGAGATGGAGGAGATGGGGTACTCTGGGAAGGCAATTTAAAGCGAGGAGCCTGGCCCAGGTAAAAGTTGGGAGGTTGTATGTAAATTTCTTGAGCTAAACCCAAACAAATTAAGCTTTATTATTTAAAATAAACTTAAGAATTTAAATCACTTTGATAAATTGGAGGTTGAATTTATCCATCAATGGACACTTAGATTGTTTCCACATCTTGGTTTACAAATATTGCCGCTATGAACAGGGGTGCAGGTGTCTCCTTGACAAAGTGCTTTCATGCCTTTGGAGATATATCTAGAAGTGGACTGTTGGATTATATAGTAGTTTTGTTCTTAATTTTTTGGAGAAGCTCCATATTGTTTTCCATAGTGGCTGCACCAATTTACATTTCTACCAACAGTACACGAGGGTGCCCTTTTCTCCACATCCTTGGCAATACTTACTATCTCTTGCCTTCTCGATGAGAGCCATTCTAACAGGTGTGTGGTGACATGTCACTGTGCTTCTGATACGCATCTTCCTGGTGCTTAGTGATGATAAACATCTTTTCACGCACCTGTTGGCCATTTGGATGTCTTCTTTGGAAAATATTTATTCACTTCCTCTGCCCATTTTTTTTTGTTTTCTAAATCCTCACCCAAGGATATGTTCCCATTGATTTTTAGAGAGAGAGGGAAAGACAAAGAGAAATGTGGATGTGAGGGAAACACATCAACTGGTTGCCTTGTGTGCACGCCCTGACCAGATACGTGCCCTTGACCGGAATCAAACCCGGGACGCTTCAGTCCACAGGCTGACACTCTTTCCACTGAGCCAAACCAGCTGGGGTTGCCCATTTTTTAAATCAAATTGTGGTTGAGGTTTTGTTGTTGTTGTTGTTAATGAGTTGTATGAGTTCTTTATGTGTTTTAGATATTAATCCCTTATCTGATATATGGCATGTAAATATTTTCTCCCATTTTGTTGATTGCTTCTTTTGCTCCATTCCTCTGGCTAAGACTTCCAGTGCTATGTTGAAGAGAGTGGGAAGGGGCATCCTTGACTTATTCCTGATCTTACAGAAAAAAACTTCCATCTTTTCACATAGACTTTTATGTTAGCTCTGAGCTTTTCATACATGGCCAGGGATCTTAGTTTTTAACAACAAATTATAGTCTGGAAAATGTAAGCTACTTTTTAAATTTTGTTCATGTTTACCACCAAAATTATATCATCTTTTTCATTCTCAGCCTTTATCTCTTTTTAAATTTAAATTTCATCTTGGTCAATATAATACATGTATATAATTAAGAAGTCAAAAATACACAGTTCCTTAGAGGGTCAATTTCATCAACTATATTACTTAGTATTAATAAATATTATGTAACCATTAGCCATTATATGTATAAGTGAAAGAATCAATAGCCAGACAAAAATAATTTTTTTATAAATATATTTTTATTGGTTTCAGAGAGGAAGGGAGAGGGAGAGAGATATATAGAAATGTAAATGCTGAGAAAGAATCATTGATTGGTTGCCTCCTACACGCCCCACGCTGGGGATTGAGCCTGCAACCAGGGCATGTGCCCTGACTGGGAATTAAACCGTGACCTCCTGGTTCATAGGTCGATACTCAACTACTGAGCCAGGCTGGTCAGGCCAGACAGAAATAATTTTGTAAATTATAGTAGAAATGCTTTTTTTCCCCAACAAAATTATGTATTTAATTTTATTTGAGTCTAAGATAAGAAAAATAAAACAGGAAGTTTTCTGGTGCCAAATAACTGTGGATTGAGAACCCAATCCAGGTACCTTTTTTTCCTTTCTATTCCCCCAGCCCTGCTCTCTTGGTGACTGTGAAGTCAGATTGCACCCTGTGCTAAGGAATGAGTGGAGAGTAACCTGGGTCGCAGCTATCTCTACCTGGCTGTTGATGGCCTACCCAATCACAGCTGTGTCCATTATTTTCCGGGCTCTGGGCCCTGAACTCTGCCACGTGGGCACTGAGAAGCCATTCTTATCATGGTGCTGGTGCAAACAAAGTGCTCCAACTACTGTATGACCACAAGGATGGGAATTCTTTCCAACACACAAGTGCTCAGATGGCAGGCAAGCTGGAGGGGACTCACCTGGAATGTTTAAGGAGCTATTAAGAAGGGATGCTTTATCTGCAGGTCACTCATATGGCGCCAGGGGTGCCAAATTCAACAGAAAATACTTCACTAAGTTTACACAGCAGCTAGACCTGATAGTCAAATAGGACAAACCTGAGATTACTGCCTTGCTGCTTGTTTTTGCAAGTCCTTGACTTAACCATGATTTGCCACAATTCTGGCTCTTAGTCCCAACATTATTCTCCTGGGTGTCTCAGGAAAAGGCCTATCCCAGTTCAACCTAGACCACCAACCAGCCTACTCAATTAATATAAGGAGGCAGCACAGTGTAAATGTTAGATTTTCATTCTAGAGGCAAATTTTGGCACTGAGTCCTGGATCTGGTGCTTAAGATTTGGTTCATTTTCTCGACTACAAAATTGGGCTGATAGTAAGGATTCTTTTCATAGGTAAATTAAATAATGAGTAGAGCCCCCTGGTGAACATTCATTGTTTTTTGGTCACTCGGCATCCACTCTCCATTCTTTTGAATTTCATTTTGTGACCAGTCCTGATGGAAATGAAAATCCAAGTGCCCTGTCCTTTCCTTCACCAAACTTGTCTGGATTCACAATAAGTCTGCTAAGGTGCTGACATCCCATGATGGGGATGCCCACCATCTGCATTCCAGGTATTGTCACAGGACAATAAGCGGTATAGACAATATGTACTAGAGTCTATAAAGAACTTCAGAGGAAGGAGAGACCATTGAGCTTCAACGAGAGGATCTGAGCTGGGTGTTGAAGAATTGAAACATCAGGGTAGACAGTGAGGAAAAGGGAAGACATTACAGGCAAAGGGTAGAGGGATAGTGAGAACAAATACATGTGATATATTTAGGGATAATGAATTATGTCATTT
Source organism: Myotis lucifugus (assembly GCF_000147115.1). Classification (NCBI taxonomy): domain Eukaryota; kingdom Metazoa; phylum Chordata; class Mammalia; order Chiroptera; family Vespertilionidae; genus Myotis; species Myotis lucifugus. The sequence continues at coordinate 2,479,988 of NW_005871149.1, read as the reverse complement.
TGCTGAAGCAGAAATTTATTATAAAACAATGGATAATTTTTGGAAAGGTGGTTTGAAATAAATTTCAAACAAGAAATTCTAGAAATAGTCAAGTTGCAAATATTTCTATCAAAAGAGATTCTCTTCAATATCATCACCATTGTCTCTATCAGCAATATGAAATATGTTTCCACCTCTTCTGGAGGTAATTTGGAACTGTGGAGCCCTAGAGAGCATTCTGTGACCTTTGGAAGGGATATGTAGGGACTCATACATTCCTAGATAAAATTATTGTATAAGAATGACTTAAGGTTGCCCTAGCTCAGTGATGGCGAACTTATGACACGCGTATCAGAGGTGACATGCGAACTCATTTTTTTGGTTGATTTTTCTTTGTTAAGTGGCATTTAAATATATAAAATAAATATCAAAAATATAAGTCTTTGTTTTACTATGGTTGCAAATATCAAAAAATTACATATGTGACACGGCACCAGAGTTAAGTTAGAGTTTTTCAAAATGCTGACACGCCGAGCTCAAAAGGTTCGCCATCACTGCCCTAGCTGGTTTGGCTCAGTGGATAAGAGTGTTGGCCTGCAGACCAAAGGGTCCCGGGTTCAATTCTGGTCAAGGGCACATACCTTGGTTGCAGGCTCCTCCCTGGGCCTGGGCCCTGGTCGGGGTTCATGCAGGAGGCAACCAATCAATGTGTTTCTCTCACATCGATATTTCTCTCTGTCTTTCCCTCTCTCTTCCATTCTCCTTTAGAATCAATAGAAAAATATCCTCAGGTGAGGATTTAAAAAAAAAAAAAGAATGACTTAAGGTCATTCCAGAGTGGGTAGAATATTCAAAAAAGCAGCACCTAAAGTAGAAATGTTCCTTAGGCACTGATTGTACAAATTACATACAAGTAATTCCATTAAAAATTTCAAGAACAGCTAATAACTTCCAAAGTCTTTCATTATTTACTTTCCAATAAACACAAGCTTTGGTGCTAGGCACGAAATGTCCACAACATAAAAACCTAACCGCATGGTGAAACAGATGCTTATCAACCCTGGGAACTGCCAAAAACGCTATTAGGCTGGTGCTTTCCATGGTGATGGTCTCCGCCACCCTGCTGGGAGCCACGGCATGTTCTGTCCTCATGGAGCAAGGAGAGTGGTGGTGGGAGAACGGAGGTTGGAGGTCCACCAAGCAGTGTTTGCAGGAAGGAGGTCTGTTGGTTCCTGATAAGCTATAGGCACACCTGGGTTAAATGTTCTCCATTTGGAAGCCCTCATGATAACCAGCAACTCACATGGCATAAAAAGCCAATCCGGGCCCTTCTAGACCAGTACCGACAGCAGCCATGGCAAAGCTTCTTCTCCTCACAGGTGGGTTTGTAGTCAGATATAGCGCCTGTTCTGCCTCCGCTGATAGCTCTTTTCTTTCTGGATCTGGCAGGTGGGAAGCAGTCTTCACGTTACACCTCAATCCTTTTCCATTCTTTGTTCATCATTTCAAATTTCCCAGAGAATCCTGACATAGACAAGCCAGCCTACCTCTTGTTCTCTTAATTAATTCTGGTAACATTTCCACCTTCGTTAATCCCATGGACCTAAAAGAAAGGCTGTTGTCTTCCAGTGTTTGTCTCGCTCTCTCATTTCTGGCTGGGTCGTTCCTTTCCTCCATTCATCTTCCTGCACCCCCTCTTTTTAATTGGTATTATTTCTATGTATATGCTTGTGTCTTTGGTCTAGCTTTCAGGAGGGAAAAATCAGTAGGAACTGAGACAGTTACACAAGCTATCTTTTTCTAATGTTTTCAGAATTATTTCTCTTTTTTTAAAAAAATATATTTTATTGATTTTTTACAGAGAGGAAGGGAGAGGGATAAAGAGTTAGAAACATCGATGAGAGAGAAACATTGATCAGCTGCCTCCTGCACACTCCCTACAGGGGATGTGCCCACAACCAAAGTACATGCCCTTAACCAGAATCGAACCTGGGACCCTTGAGTCCACAGGCTGAGGCTCTATCCACTGAGCCAAACCAGTTAGGGCAGAATTATTTCTCTTTTATCCCCTAGTTTCCTACTGAGCTGCTGATGTATTCTAAAGAATGTCACTGTTAGAGCTTGGCCAGCATGGCTCGGTTGTTGAGCATTGACCTATGAACCAGGAGGTCACGGTTCGATTCCCAGGCAGGGCACATGCCCAGGTTGCGGGCTTGATCCCCAGTGTGGGGCATGCAGGAGGCAGCTGATCAATGATTCTCTCTCATAACTGATGTTTCTATCTACCCCTCTCTCTTCCTCTCTGAAATCAATAAAAAATATATATTTAAAAAATGTTACTGTTAGAAATTCAGTCATTCAAAGTGGTAGATTCAGTAAAGTGTTTAGAACCAAGTTACATCCATAGTTTATTAGTTGCTCTCAAGCTGTGACATATATATCAGAACCTTTTCTAAATGAAACCTCTAGCTCAATTTATAAAACAATCATATTGCAAGTACTTTGATAGAAGCCAGGGAGAGGGATCTGGAGTCTGGCCTCAGTTTCTCATTCTCTTCTGCAATAAGGGCTCCTAAAAGTTGGTTCAAAAAAAAAATTCCCAGGCTCCAGGAGATACTGAATTCACTGCTTCGGAGAATGCCTTGTCTGTGGAAGGCTGTACACATCCCAGTTCAGGGGGGTGAAGTGTATATGTACGTGTAGTCACTCAACAGAGTGAATTTCAGGTAATTACCGTCAACAGATCTTCCATAGATGGTAGCCTTGAACTCTGCCTTCAGTGACAGTTATCTGACATGGAAGGTGGATGAAGAGAGAGCCGTAGCCATTTCTGACTGAGAGGAGGGAAGGGTAGATCTATTAGTGATTTCACTGAGAAGCCTACTCTTTGGCATGACCCCTAAGTGCCTCTTGGCCTGTAACAACCTCTGACAAATAGGACGCATCCAAGTCCTCAGAATTAGATTCTACAGGATATTTTTTCCCTCTCCCTCTCTCTCTCTCTCTAGGTCTGGCCCTTCTGGTGAATGCTCAGCTAGGTAAGTCCTGGATTTTATCTTTGGCATAATCTTTTCCTGCCATAAACCTCAAATTCTTATCAATTATTCCTATTGCAATTATCTGCTAATATATGGTGATTTTTAAATATTCCAATACTTTTTTCAAAAGTGTATCAAGAGATAAGCCATACTAGGAAAGAGAGCTACGATCTACTTCATAGACGGTGGGGTTTGACATTGGGGAAAATCTAGGGTGTAGGATTCCTGGATTTTATCTTTGGCATATCTTTTCCTGCCATAACCTCAAATTCTATCAATTATTCCCTATTGCAATTATCTGCTAATATATGTGATTTTTAAAATTTGTTCATAGTGTTTTTTTTAAACTATAGTCTGGCCCTCCAACGGTCTGAGGGACAGTGAACTGGACCCCTGTTTAAAAAGTTTGAGGACCCCTGATCTAGGGTTTAGGATTGGCTGCCATGTTGCCTTCGTCAGCATGACCACCTAACAGTTAGAAACGGGTATTCACTGGGCTTCTTAGGACTCCTGGCATCTTTTCTTCAGTGGTTCCATGTTTATACAAGATCTCCATATAAATTCGTCGAAGTTAAAAATAGCCAACCCCCAGTCGCCCACTAGTTCCCAGTCAGAATCCTTGAACTCATCTGTGAGAATGCTCACACACAGGGATGGGGCATCTGAGGCAAAGGGAGGGAAACAAGACCCGTGGCATGTTTCAGTAGCGTCCAAACCAGGCCATTGTCCTTACTCCTTACTGCCCACAGGTTCTGCCTACCAGCTGATATGCTACTTCACCAACTGGGCCCAGTACCGGCCAGGCCTGGGGCGCTTCACGCCCAATGACATCGACCCCTGCCTCTGTACTCACCTGATCTACGCCTTCGCCGGGATGCGCAACAACGAGATCACCACCATCGAATGGAATGATGTGACCCTCTACCAGGCTTTCAATGGCCTGAAAAACAAGTAAGAGAAGAGGGAAATATCTCAGAGTATCTCTCAGTTCAGTACTTCCCAAACATGATGTGCAAGCAAATCATCTGGGGTCTTTCTAAAATGCAGCTCCGATTCAGCGAGTCCGGGTGGGAACCAAGAGTCTGCATTTCCAATAAGCTCCCTGATGCTTCTGGCCCAGGAGCCACACTTTAAGGAGCAGGAATATAGATAACACAGCACATTGCCTCCTCTAGCAGGTATTCGAAACATATCAGTTGCGTTTCTTCCTTTCGTTGTCAATCTTTTTTAAGACCCAGGAAACTGCAAGCCGTCTCAGCTACTTTCAGATCAGGAGGCAGAGGATATAAACGATTAGACATCGTCAAACCCAAGAGAACAGAAGAGTTTGCTGTATTTGAATGGAGTTCTAGTTTGTGTAAAAAATCAAACAAATGAAAACCCTACTGTCTTTTCATTTCTGATTTGTTCGGTTTAGTGATATGTAGGAGAAGCAGCACTCCATTCGGAGTAGCACTGTCCTGGGTGCAGCTGCTCCTGTTAAGTTCTGATCCCTAAGAGATGAACCCTTTGGACCGGTGTTTCTGGAAATGTGGTCCATTTGACTACTTGTCTGGAAATCACCTGGGGCACTTGATAAAAATGCCAACGCTTACCCCAGTCCAACTGCTTCAGAATCTCTGGCAGAAGGGCCATAAACCTGGCATTTCATGGTGCCCTCCCACTCTGACCCTTGCACTTTATTCTTCCATAAACTGACATTTGAGAATTACTATTCCAGAGAAGGTGTGCAATTCTGAGCCACATAGAAGCTGAGAAAGTCACTATGCTCAAGCCACATTTACCATTTCATCTGATGGAATTGAATATGAGCATATTATGCTGACAGGTGGATAGATAAATACTAGTAGATAGATAGGTAGATAGATAGATAGATAGATAGAGCTATAGATATCGATATAAATAGCTACATATAGATATATATTTCAAAAATGTCGCCAATTCATACTTTTTTTTAGACAACCCATTCCCATAATTTAGTTTTCCTCAAAGAGCCCTGAGTAAATTGATGATGATCACAACACAAAGAATTGTTACAAAGAAAGTGTTCAGGAGCAGAGGAAAGTTGTTTTGCAATATAGCATGTCAAGGCAAGGTCAAGGTATAAGACGGGGCCCAATACCAAAGCAATGTTAGTTTCAATAGAGAGGCTCATGGGTTTTGAAGTTTCTCTTTTCTATCCTTCGCTTTACAGGAACAGCCAGCTGAAAACGCTCCTGGCCATCGGCGGCTGGAACTTTGGAACTGCCCCGTGAGTCCCTATGGGAGAGGCCGGGGCTTATTTGCTATTGAAAACAAGGTAGCCCAGTGTGTCCCTTCAGACCTCACAGTCTAAGACAGGGTATTAAGGATGCACAACAAACAAATATGCCGCTTAAATAAATTACTACACCAGAGCCTCAATAATAAATAGGATGCGATTGGTTTTAGACATTTAAATGTGGGTGGGAATTCTGGCATCCTATTCATCAAGGTTTAGTTAATGGGATTGCAAAACAATCTCTTCTTAAAGACTTTCAAGAGCACAGCCCCTGAGAAAAGTGTTGGAGCAATTTTCTCTATTTACCTTCTGGGGGAAGGGAAGGGAAAGGCATGCAAATGAATGAGACTTGGCTGAGGGCAAATGTGCTTGGGGGACTATTTGGAGAGAGAGCACAGTGAGCTGTGAGCATGAGCAGAGGGAGGCAGGTGTTCAAGGCAACCAGCGCAACTTGGCAGAAAGGTCAGAGTTGGATCAATAAAATAGAGGCAACACTGAGGTACCATGGCTGGGCACAGCAGTGATTACACTGTAAGGACAGGAGAAAACCAGGAACGTACTTTCATTTGGGCTGTGGATCCTGGTGAAGAGCTTTGAGGCAAAAATATGGGAGTTTGATATTACGACAAGGTGTTGGGACCACAGAGGCAAGCCCTCACCCTGCCCCCTTGGGGTCTCCCGTAGTTTCACTGCCATGGTGTCCACTCCTGAGAACCGCCAGACTTTCATCGCCTCGGTCATCAGATTCCTGCGCCAGTATGACTTTGACGGGCTGGACTTTGACTGGGAGTATCCTGGCTCTCGGGGGAGCCCGCCTCAGGACAAGCACCTCTTCACTGTCCTGGTGCAGGTGAGCTGTGTTCCATGTCATTTTTTAATTCAAATTTCATTTTTAAATTCCAGTTTGCATTCGATATCATTTGGTATTAGTTTCTGGAGAGCACACAACCCATTTCATGTGCAAGATCACTGAGGCCAACAGAAAACCCAGCTCCCTGCAACCTGAGTGGGAGAGGAAGGACCTGGATGCCTAGTGCCGTGAGAATGCTGAAGGAGGAAAGATGGACGATTGATTAAATTTAATTCACAGAATAGTCATGAACGTCAACTTAGAGTTCACGTTCATAGACGTTCTCCTACTCTTGCACAGGAAATGCGTGAAGCTTTTGAGCAGGAGGCCAAGCAGGTCAACAAGCCCAGGCTGATGGTCACTGCCGCAGTCGCTGGTGGCATCTCCAACATCCAGGCTGGCTATGAGATCCCCCAGCTGTCCCAGTGAGTGACCACATGTCCCCAGCTCCTCTGTGTCACTCATGTAAGAGACGCTCATCCTTAGTCTGTCTTGCTGTTCAGGGACCTTGTTGAGGAGGCTTTGGGAGGGGTATCTTTGCCTGCAGAGGTGTGGGAGATGACCATCAGAGATGATTTTACCTGCTTTACCTGGACTGCAGGTACCTGGACTTCATCCATGTCATGACCTATGACCTCCATGGCTCCTGGGAGGGCTACACTGGAGAGAACAGCCCCCTCTACAAATACCCAACCGACACTGGCAGCAACGCCTACCTCAATGTGGTGAGTCCCTCCCTACACAGACATATATACAGACCAGAGATGGTGTCCTAAATCACATGGGGATTTGGGGACAAACAAACATAGATTCTGCAAATGTCTCACTTGTTATAACTGTCCCCTTAAGTGGCTAATCAAATCTCTTCAACTATAATTCCACCAAAATGTGTTTTCAAATCCTCTGTCATTAAGATCAAACAATTTGCCTGCTAGAACAGGGGTCTAACATAACCAAGCCCCGGGCCATCAGCCTGGTGGGGCCTCTCTCTGACCTGCTGCCATTGCAGGATTACATCATGAACTACTGGAAGGACAACGGGGCCCCAGCTGAGAAGCTCATCGTTGGATTCCCAACCTATGGACACACCTACATCCTGAGCAACCCCTCCAACCATGGGATCGGGGCTCCTATCACTGGCCCTGGCCCTGCTGGGCCCTACACCAGGCAGTCTGGGTTCTGGGGTTACTATGAGGTATGCTCCTAGCAATCTGAGAGAGACAGAGAAAGGCCATAGGTTTAACAATACAAACAATCCAACACATCTTGGCTCAGTTATGTAGTTGGGGCTAAAAGTGGATGCTCCTGGCTATTTATAAGGAAGGCAAGATGAGCACTCATGTTGCACATTAGACTGGATTCCAAATACAGAGAGAGTGGGAAAAAGAGATACCATCAGCGAGATTACATCAGTGAACAGACACTGCTCACTGCCTGCCAAGGCATTCTTTCATTTAAGAGCTTCTCCCACATTGAAAATAAGTTACATGAATAGGACAAAGATTTAGAATCATAAATGAAGTGAGAAATTTGCTGATAGAGCTCTATCCTTTTCAAGTATCTTTCATGTATCTCTTCTCTATTTCCCTCCCCCATGCCCTTTACCCCTGCTACATGGACACTTTGCCCACCTCTTGACCTCTCCCTTACCTCCTCTTAGATCTGTCCCTTCCTGAAGAATGGCGCCACTGAAGTGTGGGAGGCTGCTCAGGATGTCCCCTACGCTTACAAAGGCAACGAGTGGCTTGGCTATGACAACACCAAGAGCTTCAAAATCAAGGTGGACTGTGTTCTATGGATTGTTGTTGCCTCTTTGTTCCCATCTGTAGCCCTGGAGCCCCAGGCTGGCCTTGATGTCTGCACTTCATTGGATTTCTCTGTAATTACCACAGGCTGACTGGCTGAAGAAGAACAACTTTGGAGGCGCCATGATCTGGGCCATCGATCTGGATGACTTCACGGGCACTTTCTGCAACCAGGGCAAATTCCCCCTGACCACCACCCTGAAGGACGCCCTGGGCCTGCAGAGTGGAAGTGAGTGACAGCAGGAGGATGTTCAGGGATCTACAAATGCTCCTTCTCCAACTCAAAAGATAGTTCTCACATCTGCCCATCCCCATTGACCAGGGGGCATTTTCCCATTTCATTTCCCTGCTTTTGAGAGATAGGTGCTAAAGTCTTTCTCTACCCTTGAACTTCCATGACAGAAATGTCGTGCTCTTATGGGAAACCAAGCCTACCTGGGTTGGTTTTCCAGGTCTGCTGAGTCTTAAAGGTATAGCAAAACTTCAAGAAATTAGGCTGACCTTATAACATAAACATTTACTTCTCTATGATCCCTTTATTAAAAGTCTCTTTCAGCCCCTCTGGGGAGATTTAACAAGAAAGCCTTAGTAGTGCTCACATATTTCTAATCTGGAATTCAGGAAAATTATCAACTCCCTGAACTTTTCCCAGATTTTCTCTTAGAGCTTATTTGCTCAGGGCTTATACTCAGACCCTAGACAAGTATTTTTCACATTTGGGCGCTCAGTAAATTTGTTTTAATGATTTTGATATTGTCAGAGAAGTGCGAACTTAATAAACTTAGAAACCAGGCTGGCTTAAAATGACAGCTTTCCCTACTGAGTGTGGAGCTATCCCATAACCCTTTCAGTTGTAAGGATCCAGAGCTAACTGGATCCCAGCTGTAGGGATCCAGAGCTAACTGGATCCAGGCCTCATCCCCAGGTCTACTAGTATCTGCACCTCTAGGCAAAGCTGGGAGCTCCTACCAGTCACTAGTCTGCTCTTGAGCTCCTACCAGTCACTAGTCTGCTCTTGTGTCTTTCCAGGTTGCACCACCCCCTCTGAGCCCATTACACCAACAACTCTTCCTCCCAGCACGGGGAGCGGGAGCGGGAGCGGAAGTGGAAGCGGGAGCGGAAGTGGGGGCACTGGCTTCTGTGCTGACAAAGCCGATGGCCTCTACCCTGTGGCAGACAACCCGAATGCCTTCTGGCACTGCCTGAATGGAATCACGTACCAGCAGAACTGCCAGGCCGGGCTTGTCTTTGACCCCAGCTGTTCTTGCTGCAACTGGCCATAAACCTGACCAGTCTTCAATCCCTAGGGTTCTGAACAGTCGTCTTTCTTTATCTTGCTTCTAACTGGAGTTCTGCAATAAAATCCATCAGTCAAAACACAAGTGGCCTTGGTGTAAGTGATTTGGGTGGAAACCTCTCTAGATGTGAAAATGCAGGCTGTGCAAAATGGAGTGGAGGAGTGGAAGCGGGTGCGTGAGGACGTGGTGGAGATGACCACGCAGTGCTCTATCTGCCTGCGTTGATCGGCATGAAGGCTGGAGGCTGTCAGATGGAAAGGTTTGAAGGTTTGGTGCTGGGATGGGATGTGGACATGACGAAGATCGGTCTGTCACCTAGTGACTGTCCTCAGGAAGGAGCCAAAGTGATTCCGTGCGATTAGAGGGCACAGGCCTGCTTGGCTCACTCAGAGAGCAGAAGACTAGGGTATTCTCTTCACATCTCCTAGGTCCCCAAGCTAGTCCAGCACCTCCTGGATTGGCAGCTTTGGGAAGACCTATGCAGTGGACTCCTTTTGGGGTGTCTGCCCAGCCCATGGGCCAGCAGTGTCTCTTTCTCAGGAGATTGCCCCCCTCCTTGAGCCCATAGTGGTGGTCACCAGCCACTGTGCTTGCACCGCATCATGTCCTCCCCTGGCTTAGCTGGTTGACTGGGGTGGACATCAGACTCCACAGGGCCAATCAGATGATCGCCTCTCGGAATATGCAACAGGGAACAAGGACTGGTTGTTGGTTCCTGAGAGTGTCTGTGCCTGTAATGTGTCAGCTCTGGAGCTGTAGTGAGAGACTGAGAATGGAAAGTTGCCCTGGACACAGAGCAGGAACACTAACGGGGAACTACAGAGGAAAGGCACCATGGAGAAAGGACATTTAGCAGTGGCTTTCCAACTGGATTCTAGCTCCTTCCTGAGGCCCAGACGCATTTCTGCCCGTGGACTCTGAAACACCCCTATAACTACATGGTAAATTCTTTGCTGCTTAAGATGGCTCAAGTTTCTTTCTTTTACTTGCAACTAAAAGAACTTTGACTAATAAAAAGGAATGCAATGGCTCCTGTTTTTTCTTGGCATGCTTCCTATAGGTCAAACTCTGTCTTAACTGTTTTTCGTGTATTTACTCATTTAATTCTCCCAGCAACCTTGTGAGGAATATACTAGTAATATGAATTCCAGGAGACTGAGGCACAGAGGAATTAGGTGGCCTGCCCAACACCACACAGCTAATAAGGTGCAGAACCAGACCCAAAGACAAGCCAGCTGGTTCCAAAGTGTCTGCATTTTACTGCCTCCTTTGGCACAGACCTCCATGTCCTCGTGGTGGAAGGCAGCATTCTGGTAGTGATGAGGCACACACTCGCAGCCTTCTGGGTAATGACCATTCATGAGCTCACAGCACTTACTGATATTTCCTTTTCTTCTTCTTCTTCTTCTTCTTCTTCTTCTTCTTCTTCTTCTTCTTCTTCTTCTTCTTCTTCTTCTTATTGGGTAATACTCACCTGAGGATATTTTTCCATTAATTTTTTAGGGATAGTAGAAGAGAGAGGGAGAGGCAGAGAGGGACTGATGTGAAAGAAACACATCAATTGGTTGCCTCCTGCATGCAACTCAACCAGGGCCCAGGCTTGGGAGAAGCCTGCAATGAAGGTACATGCCCTTGGCCAGAATGGAATCCGGAACCCTTTGATCCGCAGGCCAACACTTTATCCACTGAGCCAAATTGGCTAGGGCCTTACTGATTATTATGTGCCAGCTTATGTTCTAGGTACTAAAGACAGTGGTCAAGTTTGCATTTTAGTGTAAGTGAGCTGGGAAGCCATTAGAAGGGCATAGCAGGGATGGGGGGGGCGGTGATGACAATTCAACATTGATAAAGGGGCGCTGGAATATTGTCACAGAACATAGGGGGAAAAATGCTCACTATGATTGCAGCCAGTGTATCGACTTCTGAGCCCTCACGTGACATGTCTTGGAGGTTGACTGGGTCCTCAATGAGTAGGTGAAGGCAAGAGTCAGTAAAACTGGGTATTGTTATAAATGTAATTACATTTCTAGCCAAAGAATGGCAAGGCCTGGAGAAAAATTCACCTCTATGAAGACATGAATTTCTGTTCAGTGCTCTTTTCCCACTGCCTAAAGCAGTGCCTGACATATTACAAGAGTTTAAAAGGTACTTGTTAAATGAATAAATCAAAGAAGGCAGAAAGGGAGATAGGAGCTAACAAGCTTCTAGCTAACAATATCCATAGTATTACGGGTGAGGAAACTGAGATGTTGGGTGGAAAACTTGCCCAAGATCATGTCGTTAATAATTAGCAGAGCTGCGTTTCAATGTGAGGCCTTCCCGGCTCCCTTTACACCACAATGTGCTGGTTCCAAGAGAGTCATGTCACAAAGACCTGAAAGGGGGCTTCGAAGGTGGGGCTATTGCTTAGCAGCCAGTTTAGGTTCTAGCCTTCATTTTCTTGGTTGAAGTCCACTTATGAGAGCAGTGACTCATGGCGCTGATGCATAAGAAAAAATGGACTTTAGAAAATATCTTTCAGAAGGAGGTCTTGTCCAGAGATTCTTCTTGGAATTCTTCCAAGACCTCGCTACCCAGTCTGCCTAAGAAAAAAAAGAAGAAGAAGATGATCACCCATCCATTACTTTGGAACTTCAATGATAAAATCTCGAACACCGCCAGTACGTCATGAAAACTCATTCTTTCAATGTTGGTGTCTAACTGGAAAGAGATGGGGGATGCACAGGATTCCATCAGGTCCCTGATCTGGGTTGGGGGTGGGGAAGTGTTCCTCTCACCAAGTCCATGAGCTTTGACACGGGGTGGCACCCACCCAGATGCAAGGGCACTGGTTTTTTTCATTTGTAGGAAGGTACCTTTGGAGTTAGCTGTAGCCCTGGGCATGGAGGTGATGGATTGGAAGTGCATTGGACATTTGTTAAATTCCAATTATAGGTCAGTGCCTTGCTGTGCAAGATTTGTCCCATGGTGTCTCCTAAATTCCATGGCAGCCTTAAGAGGCATGAATGGTGAGAGCCATTTTATAGATGAACCAAGGCTCAGGGAGATTGGGTAACTTCCACAAGGTCACGTTGCTAGTAAACGACTGACTAGTAGGCCCTATTGGGAACCAGTTCTGAGTGGCTTCAAAGCCTGTGTTCATTCTTCTCCCCCCGGAAGAGAGTGGCTGGTATTTAAGAAAGACTGGAAGGTGGGACTGAGAAAGTTTATTTTCCTCTCTTCCAAACGGGATACATCCGTCCTCTGGCAGAATCTGGGTCATGGGTTCTCAATCCTATTCAGACCCAAGTCCTGCTTTGAGTAACAAATTATTTGTAACATTTTGAAACATTATTTTGCAATTATTTTATCCTAAAATCAAATTCATGGCTAACATTACCTACCACATATAATTTCAAAAACAACATAATGCCATAATTTTAATGTAAAGGAGAAAAAATAATTCTTAATAAAATAACATATAAATGCTCAGATATGACTAAGTTTTTTGTATGTTTTTTATTGACTTGAGAGAGAGAGAGAGGAAGGGAGAGGGAGAAAGGGATAGGATAGAAACATCAATGATGAGAGAGAATCATTGACTGGCTGCCTCCTGCACATGTCCCTACTGGGGATGGAGCCCACAACCCAGGCACCTGCCCTGACTGGAACCAAACTGTGACCTCCTGGTTCCTGGTCTGACACTCAACCACTGAGCCACATCGGCCAGACAGATTTGACTACTTTAGAAGACAATGAAGTAGTAGGACTCTTGCACCATTTAATGACTAATGAATAAGTATAGAATTAAGAGAGAAGGTTAGATGCCATTTCATAGAAGCAGTGTAGGAAAATAAAAGAGCAGAATTGTGGCTCAGTGGTTGAGCGTTGAGCTATGAAGCAGGAGGTCACGGCTCGATTCCCAGTCAGGGCACATGCTCAGGTTTCGGGCTCGGTCCCTAGTGGAGGGCATGCAGGAGGCAGCAGATCAATGATTCTCTCTCATCATTGTTTGTATCTCTCTCCCTTCCTTCCTCTCTGAAATCAATAAAAAAATATATTTTTTTAAAAAAATAAAAGAGCAGAATTATAAATGGACACCTTTATCCCTAGGGTTTATTTCCTTAAGGTCCCAACTACAAGCCCAAGGTGTTTTCCAGTTCTCCTTCCTCCAGGGTCAGCCTAATTTTTGCCCCCCAACTTTCAGAGACTGTTCAAAGTTCTGCTCAAGTCTTCTGCTGTGCAGCCAGCTTTTTCATTAGCAAATATTCAAAGGGAAGAGCAGCACCAACTGTTGGGTTTCGGCAAGAAGAATTCTTATCATTCTCAATGTAGAGATGAGGAAACGGGGACTTGGACATTTAAGTGACTGCCCACGATTTAAAAACTATTAAAACTTCTGTGATTTTGTTGCTCCTCTTAAGGCTTCCAGCCCTGTTACAACCTTGCGCTCGCTCCCTTTTGCAGCGGTTCTCAACCTGTGGGTGCCACCCCTTTGGGGGTCGAAGGACCCTTTCACAGGGGTCGCCTAAGACCATCGGAAAACACATGTATAATTACATATTGTTTTTGTGATGAATCACTATGCTTTAATGATGTTCAATTTGTAACAATGAAATTGGGGGTCACCACAACATGAGGAACTGTATTAAAAGGGTCGCGGCATTAGGAAGGTTGAGAACCACTGCTTTAGGGGGACAAGGAGACTACCTGATGGGGAAAGGGCTTGAGGAGCAGGAAAAAGGGGGCCTAAGAGGGGCTAATAGGGTCCCCAATTCCCCTGCTCGGGTTGCCCTGGGAGCGCACCTCCATAAGCCATCACTGCAGCGGCTGCTACTAGTCCCTGGTCCTAGTAGCCCCAATTTCCAGGCATTCTGAGCCCCAGTGTCCCCTCTCTCCTCAGCACACTCCCAGTGGCCCTTGGGCCCATCCTTCACCCCCGCAGCCCCAATAGTCACGGGTCCAGCAGAGCCATCTACCGCCAACCCAGTTGCAGAGTCCACATTCCCCTGGGCTTTGGGTCCGGGAGGAGGTGCGGTCCCGCCCTGTAGGTGGCTGGCTTCCAGGGCGGGCGCTCCCACTTGCTGCGCAGGCGCAGGCGAGCTCAGAGCAGAGGCCCGCGAGGCTAGCGTCCATTCCCTTGGCAACGCAGTACACAAGTGCTAACCCAAACAAGCGTCAGGATGGGCTTCAACAGAGGGGGTGAGGAGGGTTGCGGTGAAGGGGTGTAGCGTACAGGGGAGGAAGACTGGGGGCGGCTGGGAAAGACGAAGTGGAGGAAAGGCCGTTGGGTCCCCTTCATGGACTTTGGTCTGGTTTTTGCAAAGCCCTGTCCTCTGCTCAGCCTCCCCGTGTCTCCCCGCCCCCTCTAAGGCACTCCCTTAGATCCCCCAAGTGGCTCTTCTCCTCTTTCTTGACCTTCAGGACCTGTGGTTCAGCACCCCTTCGGAACAGGAGAAGAGAAGAAGATCTTTCCTTACTTCCATCCACACAACCTTTTGGGAAACACGTTTCTCCCTCTTAGGGGAGCACCCCACAGAGGGCCTGGATGTTACACAACAGATACTGTGAGTATTCCCCTTCCCTGAGGTGCGTCTCCAGTTCCCCACCTATTTAAAGATAGCCAAGTTCAGTGGAAGAAAAACTACAGAATGTGTGACCTTCAGGGTCCCCAAATGAGAAAGTGCCCTTATTTTCTGCAGCCAGCTGTCAGGGTCAATGTCATAGATGAAAGGACCAGTCCTCCCCGCTTCCAGCCTCCATCCAACACAAGCCCCACTCCATTCCCACCTCCAAAGACTTATGAACCAATGCCAGTTACCCACCCATTAGACCAAGCCTGGATTGTAGATGTGTTGGTAGGAGAGTTCATGAAATAATATGATCAGATACACTTGCATTAGAGCAAATCCAGCTCTGTGGTCAGAGGACTGGATTCACTGGAAGGCAAAGAAATGTCGCCTTACCCAGGCACATTCCCCTGCAAAGTTACCTGTTACTCATGTCCTTGTATCTATGGTCTTGAGTCGCAGAAGTCAAGAAGTCAAGAAGTCAAGAGAGAGCAACTCCTGCAGAGAAGATTCTTTCTAAGTCCATGCTGTTTTCATGACGATAACGTTCTCTGTGTTTTTCTTTCTTTGTTTGTTTTAAAAAAAATATTCTACCCGAAGAGGTATGATTGGGTACACAACCTCTCCAAAATCCCGACCAGTAAAAAAGGATATATTTTGGGAGCCAGAACAGCCGTGAGGTTTAAGCCGAATAAGGTTAGAAATGGTTGCATGCACTTCAGTTTTCGTGTGATCCATGGTGTTGTATGTATTTGCATTGGGAAGCACAGGGCAGTGAGTGGGAGGTTACCTAAACAGTATGCTCTGAAATTAAATAAATAAAGACATTTAGGCAAAAGCCATTAAGCCTATCTGAAAAGCTTGGGCTAATGCATTGGGAATGTGTGTGTGTGTGTGTGTGTGTGTGTGAGAGAGAGAGAGAGAGAGAGAGAGAGAGAGAGAGAGAGAGAGTCTGGGAGAGTGAGAAACAATCATCAGGAGAAATGGTACCAAATTAGAGTTTCAGTGCTGACTGAGACACCTGATGTTAAAGTACTGGAAGCTTTGTTTATATGTATCGGATTATCTTGTCAGAAAAACAGCCCAGCCTGTTGTGGCAAAGTGGTTGAGCATCAATCAATTCTGAGTCAGGGCACATGCCCAGGTTTAGGGCTGAGTCCCCAGTAGAGAGCGTGCAGAAGGCAGCCGATCAAAGATTCTCTCTCATCATTGATGTTTCTATCTCTCTCTCCCTCTCTCTTCTTCTCTGAAATAAATAAAAATATATTTTAAAAAAATTCCACCCTGACTGGTGTGGCTCAGTTGGTTGGAGCATCATCCAGTGCACCAAAAGGTTGTCAGATTCCCAGTCACATACCTGGGTTCTCTCCCTCTTCCTTGCTCTTAATTCAATAAACATATTCTCCGATAAAGATTAAAAAGAAAACAAGCCCAGCCAGCGTGGCTCAGTCGTTGAACATCAACCTATGAATCATGAGGTCATGGTTCGATCCCTGGTCAGGGCACATGCCCAGGATGCAGTTTGCAGACTCAATCTCCAGTGGGGGGCGTGCAGGAAGAGGTTGATTTCTACAACCTAAGCAGGATGCATTTTTAGGTAGTTGGTTTTCTACCTATCATAGGCCTATTTCTGTAGCTTGAGATGGTTAAACCATAGCTGATACATGAACCAGACATGAACCAGAAGAGGATGAGTCTGAGGTGTGTGTGTGTGTGTGTGTGTGTTTTACTTACAAGGCTTCACATGCATACCTGTGTATCATCTTCTAACATATTGATCTTTTTCTTGAACACAGGATCTGACACCTCACCCAGCCACGTACCAGACAATAAATCTTCAGGAGGGAAAACAAAAACAAAGTTTTGCTCCCTTTAATGTCATGTTGCCTCGATTTATGACACACTCAAAGGACATGAGTTTTCCTGGGTATGTCTCCTCTTTTCTGGGGAACTTCAACAGAAAGCGATAGGAAAGGAAGGACAGGCACAAAACCACTCATCTTTAAGATTCAACCTCTTTTGCCTTCCAGATCTCTGGCATCATGGAAGTGTCAATCATAGTGATTCGTTTAACAAGTATTTATAAATGTGCCAGGCAGTTCTGTGGGTTCCAGAGATGTTGCATTGAACCCATCACACAAGGCTCCTGATTTCTTGGAGCTTACATTCTAGAATCCAGATAGATGAGGAGCAAATAAGAAAATATCAACAGTAAGAAGGAGAGTGGCCATATCTGTATTAGTCTGACCGTGACACATTCGAGAGTTAAAGGGTTCACCTTATGAATAACTATACCAAGACAGTAGCCATAAGCCAAGACTGTCGTGAGCAAACCAAGCAGAACGGTGACCTGGCAATGGACTATGAGGACGATAAAACAGGATGAGGATATAATGCTGAGTGATGCATTGACTGGAGGCTACTTTATCAAGGGTTGTGGAGAGAGGTCTTTCTGGGAAAGTGAGTGACACCTAATTAGAAAGACATGAACAGCTGAAGGTGCTTGCCCAACATTAAAAACCTGATCAGTCTGTTGCCTGTTATCAAGGAGTTAGACCTAGTTCAGGGACAGCTTACTGATGGGATTCACAAATAGTCACTAAGTCATTGACATCATGTTGCATGTTTTGATTTCTAGCCCTGACATGTACAACCCACAGATAAAGCCGCCCGCAAAAGTCACCTGGCCAATGAAATTTGGATCTCCAGACTGGGCTCAGATCCCATGTCTGCAGAAAAGGACCCTAAAAGCTGAGGTAACAACACTGGGCTTCTGTAGAATGTTATCTAGTTCTTCCATAGGGGCTCCTAACGGGGAGTCTGTGAATGAGCTTTGGAGAGTCCTGTTCCCCTGAAATTATACGCACAATTTTGTGTGTATATGCATATAGGAATTTGGGGGAAAGTTGTACAATTTTATTAGATTTTAAAAAAATATTTTTATTGATTTCAGAGAAGAAGGGAGAGAGAAACATCAATGCTGAGAGAGAATCATTGATTGGCTGCCTCCTGCATACCCCCTACTGGGGATCAAGCCTGCAATCCAGGCATGTGCCCTTGACCAGAATCGAACCCGGGACTCTTCAGCTACAGGCTAATGCTCTATCCACTGAGCCAAACCAGCTAGGGCAATTTTATTAAATTTTTTTTAAAGATGTGCATGTCTGCACAAAAGTTCTAGTGAATCTTATTTAATCCTCAATTTGTGGTAGGTACAGGAGAATTATCCTATAAAATAAAAGGCTAATATGCAAATCAACCGAACGGTGGAACAACTGGTCGCTGTGATGCGCACTGACAATCAGGAGGCAGACGCTCAATGCAGGAGCTGCCCCCTGGTGGTCAGTGTGCTCCCACAGGGGGAGCATCACTCAGCCAGAAGCCCTGAACGGGGCTCATAGCTGACAAGCGCAGTGGCGGTAGTCTCTTCCGCCTCCACAGCAGCACTAAGGATGTCTGACTGACGTTAGTCCCATGGAGAGTGGGCCTAAGCCATCAGTCAGACATCCCCTGAGGGATCCTGGACTGCAAGAGGGTGCAGGCCGGGCTGAGGGACCCCCCTCCCCGAGTGCACAAATGTTATGCACCAGGCCTCTAATCTGTGTATGATAGAGGAGGAAATTGAGACTCAGACAGATTAAGTGATTTTTGCAGGCCACACATGAATCTAGATCTAGATCCATCTAGAGAATGATGGAAAAAACCCTGCTCTTTCCATCCTGTCACTTGAGTATTAGATCATCAGGGGGTTGTAGAGCATTCTGTAAGAGCATGGATTCTGGGGACAACTGCCTGGGTTCAAATCCTAGCTCCAGTACTTACATGATGTATGATCTTGGACAAGTCCCCTACTTTTTCTAAGCCTCAGTTTTCATATCTTTAAAATGAGTATAATAATCAATCTGATAAGGTTGTAAAGATTGAGATAAGGTAGAAAAGCATTTAACACAGAACCTATAATAAACGCTTAATACATGTTAGCTACCATAAATTCCAAAGGTGCCTTTTATTTCCTAGTGGAATTTTGGATAAATTTCACATATACTTATTACATCCCTGATGTATTAGTATAATTGTGCTAGGGCCTATAGGTCACATTCAAGAATTGAACATATGATCTTTGTTTTCAAGAAGTTTACCAGTTAACTCTTAGAGATTTACCAACTAAAAAAAAAAATTCTCAACATGATAGACACCAAAGTAAGATGATAAAGAGTCACTGTACATACAAACGTTGAGAGAATCAGCCCTGGCTGGAGTGGCTCAGTTGGTTGGGCATCGTCCCGTGCACTGAAAGGTTGCCGATTCGGTTCCTGATCAGGGCACATGCCTGGGTTGCGGGCTCAATCACTCTTATATTGATGTTTCTTTCTGTCTCTCCCTCTCCCTTCCGCGCTCTCTCTCTCTCAAATAAATTAATTAATTAAATAATTGAGAGGATGACTGAGGCTAGGTGACTGTGGGGTGGGGGCTAGCTAGGCCACAACGGCTGCCATGGGCAGCTCTATCTTGCACAGCCAGGAGGACCAGAGCCAAAGGGCTCTCCTCCGCGTTTGGTCTGAGACAACATTCTCTCCTTGCAGCTGCCCAGCGACAAGGACTTCAGAAGACATCGGAGCCGTATGGCCTACTTGAGCCTGTTCTACGGTTCAGAAGCTGGGTCTTCCTTCACCTGCTCCTCCAGACCACAGCATCTCCCCAATGGAGGACCGAGCTGCTCCTCTCCCTCTGCACTGTGTGGCCTGCTCCTCAGCCAGCCTGAGGCCCAGGGAGGGGCAAGGGGCCCTAAGTACCCCGTGAGAGCATAAAGGCCAGTTTGGTGTTGTATTTCGGCCCTCACAGCAACTATGTGGAATGCGAAGGTTTCTTTTTTCTCTCTCCAACATTCTGAAGTTGGGGATTGGTCTGGTTCATGTTCTTTTCCAGAATGGAGAGAGGAAAGCGCTGGAGTAGAGTGCTGGGAGGGGGCATGACCTCGGGTGGAGGCCTCCCATAGATCCCACCCCGGCCTCCGGTCTGCGCACAGACCTGCTCTCCCTCCCGGGTTCTCTCCCATCGCTCAGTGAACAGACCCCCGGACATAGCTGCTGCTAAGTTTCATTTAGAATAAATGACTAAAAGCAGAACACACACAAAGAGGACATTTTGGAAGGAACTTCAAAGACGTTTGGAGTTTCCCCGATTTATTCATTGCAGGAAGTAAGACTGTAGTGAACAGAAGGGGTCAGGGTAGTTGGAAATGGTGCGGTGAGCCCACAGCCACCCGAGGGCATCCCCAGCCCTGCGTGCGGGGTGCGGACAGCTGCCTCTCGCCGTCTAGGCAGCGAAGGCAAAGCCCACCCTGTTGTTGGCCATGTCGTAGACCGAGTAGTACTCCTTGAGGAAGACGTCCCCCAGGATCCACAGCGGCTGCCCGTTGGGGGAGGGCAGGTAAGTGGCCTCGATCCCCAGCCTGCAGTAGCCGTTGTCCTAAGGGGACAGGGGACACCAGGATATAACCATTTGCACTATAGAGACCTCCCCCCACCCGAACTTCCCCCACCCTGTAGTCCATGGCACCCTCTGGGGTCTCTGAGTTCTTGTCCACCCCAGCCCTGCCCTGGGGACTCCCCATAGCTGCCCAGATGTGAGCTGGGACACGGGACAGCTGTAGGGCCCATCCAACCACATATCCTGGGAGTGACCACATACGTTGAGGACATAGGCGGAGGGAGGCAGAGGGAACTGGGACCCGCTGATGATGAAGGTGATGGTGGGCAAGTTCTCCACGGAGTTGCAGTCGACCACGAACTGGGAGACAGAAAAGGCAAAGCTGTAGAGCGCCCCCTGGAGCCCAGACGAAGGGCGAGCCCCCTTTTCCTGGGTGACCCTGTGCTTGACCTTGCAGCACAGGCTCTCTCAGAGCGAGGACCGCAAGGCCTGACTCCCGTGCAACGCTGACCAGACCCCCCTCTTTCTTCTGGAATCCTCTCCTTTCAGGCATCTCAGCTCTTAGACCTGGGTTGTATCCATATGGCTATAAGGAGTTAGGCTCATTCCACAACAATTTCTGTGCCCAGAAAGCACAAATTACAGAGAAAAGGTGTGGACACACACACACACACACACACACACACACACACACACACACACCTTGGGGAGCCAGGATTTAGTCTGGGCCCAGACTCGCACATACAAGGAGAAGCAAACTACTGATATGTGTGCAAAGAGGAGGAAGGGTGAGGACAGGAGGCTTCTCAGAGTAAAACCCAAAGATGTATTCCTAGTGAAGACAGAAACCCAGGTGGAATGGGAAAATGCACTGTGCCCTGATGACATTGCAGTCAAATGACAATGGCCAGACCAAGCTGACGTGTGTTCCTAAGACCTGCGATGGGTTAAGAGCACCTGCCCATAGCCGTTGGTCCCACTCACAGTCTGGATGGAGTCAGTATTACTCACCCCCTTACCCTTCCTTGCGCCTAGAGTTCATGCTGTGTTCCCACCCGATCTGTCCTGCCAGGGGCTCAGGGGCCCACCCAGCCCTTCCTCCTCCCTCTGATGACCTCATTGCCTGAGCTCGGGCTCCTGTGTTGAGCCTGCCTGGCTGTACAGAGACTCCCGTGGCTTCTGGTTACTCACATCACCATTCTGAGCCTGCTGGGCTCCTGTCGCTTGCAGGAAGGAGTCCATGTACTGCTGGGGAACTGCCAGCAGGAAGGTGCCTGTATCCACGATGGCCTGGCAGCCCTGGGAGCACCAGCCAGTGGCCTGGTCACCGATGGCAAACCTGAGGGGACACGGGTACAGAGAGTCAGGAGCGTCTGCTACCAACATGATCAGCCCTCACCCACCAGCCGCCCAGCTGCGGCATTCTGGCTCTTCCAGGAAGCAGGCCACACTAACACCTCTGCCAGGCGTGCTTCTGTGCCTTTCTGGCCACAGGAGTGTTGCCCTCAGGCTTGGTCTGGCAACCCCTCCAGCTCTGGCTGAAAGCTCTTGGAAGGCAGGACCTGGATGCCAGAGTCTATCTCAGCCTGAGGGTTTGGTGATTCCTCGAGAAAGCCGTGCCAGGCCAGCAACTGGGAATGCTGTCATGCTAGAGAAACACCCACGCGTGTCCCTCACCCACAGGAACTCTCCGCTTCTCTACTCACTCCTGAATGGCAATCTGCCAGTACAGTTCCTGGGTGACAGGGGCCCAGACGATCTGACCGGAATAAAGCGCTGGTCCACGCCGCCCAGGATGAGCTCTCCACCGTACTGATAGGTTGGTTGGCTGAGAAGGAATGTAACGTGCATGAGTTTCCATAATACAGATGGGTCAGGCGTTCCCCTCCCTCCTCTCCTCTCCCTCCCTCCCTCCCTCCCTCCCTCCCACACTGGGGTACAGCAGAACGAAGGGGTGCTCTTCAGACATCACCCGGCTCAAGGTACAAGGGAATCTCAGAGAGACACCCAATCATTCTCGGAAATAATTATCAGAGAATTGGAAACAGAGACTATGTCCATAAAGAAAATAGACTTGGAAATCAGGCACCTGGAAAAAAGCTATAAAAGTATCCCAGACACCCTGCCTGGGGCAAAGCAAGAAACCCCTCTGAGAGCACCCGGATGTCCTCAGAGATGCCGAGGCTGCTGAGATGAGGGTGTTTCTGTCGTGGCCCGGTGGGTCACCAGGTAACGCTGAGAGGATTGGGGTCTGTTGTGTTCACTACCCTGCACCTGCCAGTCATCGTCGAAAGGCATTTGGACTTTAGGTTCCCTGAGGATCGTGTGTGTAGAAAAGAAAAGCAGGGAGTGATGCATGTCACAAAAGTTCAAGGCCAGAGGGAGAAGGAAAAGCTTTCAAATCAAAATGTTTGTGTTTGAGTCTCGCCTTTACACCCACATGGGTGGAGCTTTCTTAACATTCACAACTTGTTTGAGCTTCCATTTCCTCACTGGAAAAATGAGGCCAACAACAGGATTTGTAAGATGTCATTTGAAGTCACTGCTACAAGAACCCTTCATAAAGCCAGAGATGCCGTTATAATTAGCATCTCATTATTGTTCTCTTCACTGGTCAATGCTCATGGCGCTTGTTCTATAGCTCCACAGTTACGCTGGTCACTCACAGCATTCTCCAGGTTTACTGGACAAATATTGAGGGACTACTGCTTATTTTTTAAGAAAAGAGTCATCGTATGGTTTATGGCCACAATTAAAAATCCTTCCAGTGCGTTTAAAATAAAATTCCCCCAGAAATGTGTCTATAAATCTTCAGAAATGCATAGCAGATTATAGTCACTGAATCGGAAAACTCGACAGCCTGAGCTCTGTCTGATGTTGAGTTGTCCAAAGCCCCTACAGAGCCTCATTTGCTGACCTCTTCCCGGGACAAGGGCTCTTACCGAGAGAAGTAGAAGCTGAAGATGGGCAGGGTGAGCTGGCCCTGCTGCAGCATCCCCTGCATGACTGTGGGGGCACTGCCCACCGCCATGTTGGGGTAAGCCATCCCCAGGATCCCATCGAAGTCTGAGTAGTAGAAGGGGTTGTTGGGCTCATTCTCGCTCAGGCCGAACTCCTGGTTATTGACGACGATGTTCTGAACCTGGGCCAAGCAGACAGAGCAGCTGAACAACTCAACGTGGACAAATCCTTCCCGGATGTAGGTGCCCAGGGTCTGGAATCTAGAACCTGATCTGGGGGGGAGAAGCTGGCTTCTTTCATGCTGAGCTCGCTCCTGGGTGTGGGTGTGGGAGGTGAAAGGGCAAGAGCGTCACCCAACCACGTATGTTTTAGGAAAAAGCGTGGGTGCTGGGGAAGCAAAGGCGGTTGTTTTCTGGAGTTCGTTTCCATTTCCATGGACAGCGACTGGTTTTATGTTGAGCAGTCTACGTGCAAAATCTGTAGAGAAGCTATGGGTGTCAGACATAAAAACATAAGAAAACAGTGAAAGGGCAGATCTTCAAGTAACCAAGGTGAAGTTGTATGGAGGAGGAAGCAGACGTTCTGTGTGGTTGCAGAGGGTAGAGTGAAGAGCAGGGAACAGAGTCACAGGAAGACACACAGTTTCAACACAGCATAACGGGCTTTCTGCAGCCAGGGCTGCTGTGGAGGCAACTCCTGTCTTGGGAGGAAGGTTGAATGAGATGGCCTTTGATGCCTTTTCCAACTCTCAGCTCCTGGGAAGGTTTGACCTGACTGGTAATCGTGGATTTGTCTGAGCACTTAAGGCTTTAGAAATGGGAGCCAGAGCACAGAACCTCAGAGGCTATGAGAACATCACTCACAGTCACAGTGTCATATCCCAGGACCACACTCAGGCTGCCACTCCCGTAGGACAGTGTGTAGGTCTGCCCGTTGTTTCTGAAGGTGGAGGACAGGCTGGGGTTGAACCTGTTGTGATTGGCTGTGGAAAGACAGAATGAAATATTAGCATCGTTCACTGCTTTCAGGATGCTTGGAGGAAACATATCCTCAATGGCCCGGGATCCTCAGACCAAGTCTGGGATGGGGCTCAGCCTCGGATCCTTCACAATATAGACAACCCGTGTTAGCCCCAGAAAAGTCTGTCCCCTTAGGCAGCAAACATTGCCCGAATTCCTTTCAATCCATCATTCCCTGAGGGATGGGTCCCCTCAAAAATGTCAGGGATTCTGGCCCACTGGAGAGAGAGGAGGGAAAGGGACAATGTAGAAAGAAGTGGAAGTTTTAGTCTATGTCTGCTGCCTTTCTCCAAAACTGTTGGCAAGACTGAGGGCAAGATTTCTAGAGGTTCCTAATTTAAGAAGGAAGAGATCATGGATATGCACCAAGAACTCTGTACTTGACATCATAACCTGGGCCAATCCTGACTCTGCCCCTTACTCTGCTCTCATCCATGGCAGGGGTGGCATGGTGGTATACTCACAGCAGGCCTGGCTCTGGCAATAGGTGGAGGGCACCCACAGATTGGAAGAGCCCGTGTCGAAGAGGACCAGGAAATTTTGGGGTGGCGTCCCAATGCTTATCTCCCCAAAATAGAAAGCCTGCAAAGAAAGGTTCGTTGCCCTCATTACGAAGCTTAGCCTTGTCCTAAGGGTGGGGAAGAAGCTGACCCACTGGGCGTCACATTTTGCCCAAATCACTCCTTAGGGGAATAAGAGGCTTCTCCCACAATTTTCCCACCCCATGTGTGATTCCCTAAAGTGGCTTCCAGCTCTGATGCTCTGTATAACATCTTACTAAGAACAGTCCACGGGACACCAGTAAGTCAAGATGCCCTGAGCAGACATCATAGCCTCGAGAACATTCTAATACTTTCTCTGGACACCAGTGTATCTTTCCAAAGGGGGCGATTTTCCCTAGTGGCCTTGCACATGTTTTCCTTCTTTTTTTAAAAAAAAATATATTTTTATTGACTTCAGAGAGGAAGGGAGAGGGAGAGAGAGATAGAAACATCAATGATGAGAGAGAATCATTGATCGGCTGCCTCCTGCACGTCCCCTACTAGGGATCAAGCCTGCAACCTGTGCCTTTGACTGGAATTGAACCTGGGACCCGTCAGTCAGTAGGCTGATGCTCTATCCACTGAGCCAAACCAGCTAGGCACATGTTTTCCTTCTTTCTCCTGCAGCTCATTGCTAGGACTTCCCTGGGATCTCTCCATTGAGTTGAACATTACCCCTATAAGTCTCTTAACCATATAAATGGGGCTTTGGAGCGATGGGCCGGTAATAAGAGAAAGGGGGAAAGGAAAGGGAGCTACTACCCTATTAGATACTACCAACCCATAATTTTTTTTAGATACTTTCCGTAGGATAGTGAGACTTGGGTTTAGTAATTAGTCCAAATCAGAGCAAATGAGGGGCATAAATGAGTACTTTTAAGTGGTTATCAGCCAAGAGATGGACACCCCTCCACCTTCACTCACATCCAAGTAGTTAGTGATGGGTTCGTAAGCAACAGCATCATTGTTGAAATGATACTTGGCAGCTGGGTCCTCCTTCCGGTGGTTCTTTAGGAACTTCTCCAGGACGCCCTTCTCCTCCATTGTCTGGCGGATAGACTTGCCTTTTTTAAGAATGATTCTGCAGAGAATAGGGTTAAAAAATGAATGAGCTTCACCTTGCCCTGTTAAAGCAACTTCTCCAATGATCTTTTTCTAATCTCTTCAGTACTTTACAAAGCAACTTTTTCAAATCTCTTCAGTACTTTCTGCTCAGGAAGAGTGAAATACAAGAAATCCTCCTGGATTTTAGCAAGTTCTGACCACTACAGTCATTCCTGGATTTCCAGAACAGAAACACACTACATAATATTTGGGGGGGGGTTGTGCTTATATCTTGTTTCCAGAGAATAACTGTCTGTTTCTTCCCAGCGCCTGCTATAAGCTTGGGACAAGGGTTGTCCATTCTTCTAAACTAACAAAACACTCAACCCACTTTTACACACACACACACACACACACACACCATCCATCCATCCATCCATCCATCCATCCATCCATCCATCCATTTCAAGTCTTGGCTCCCAGTGGATGTTCAGTTCATGGTACAATCTGACTGCCTCTCCAAGAGACCTGCAACCCTTTGCTCTTCTCTAGCTTGTCACGCTCCCTTGGAGCTGGAATTCACAGTGAGGCTGCATCCCAATACACACCTTTCCACACCCTCTGAGAGGTGTAGGTAAACCAAGACCAAGACCAGGATCTTCATGGCGCTGATTTTCACCAACACACAGGACACAGTGACAGACCCAAGTGTTGGGACGCACAGAGGGAGGTCGGGTCCCTCTCTTATACCCTGATCTCCCTGCACTTTTCATCTCTAGGCACCTGGACTTTTCTGCTTGTGTAACAGCCCGTTCCCCTACACTTCCATGAATTCTATTTGTTTTTCCCTTTGGCAAGCATGAAGGACTTTATCTACTCTGTGGCCTATTTAAAAAG
The DNA here is from genome assembly GCF_000147115.1 of Myotis lucifugus. NCBI lineage: Eukaryota > Metazoa > Chordata > Mammalia > Chiroptera > Vespertilionidae > Myotis > Myotis lucifugus. The sequence continues at coordinate 2,453,316 of NW_005871149.1, read as the reverse complement.
CAATTAGTGGCTTTGCTGATGGAGTCTAAAGATTAGGCTGTGATAACAAATGTAAAGTTTACTGGAGACAAAAGATCCTGGTGCCCGTGCCTGCTGGGAAGTGGGTGCTAGCAACTTCTGCCAGAACAACGGAACAGTTTGCTCTTTAGCTTCAAAGGGCATGTGCTGTTTTGAGATTTACAATCTACTCCAGTGATGGCGAACCTATGACACGCGTGTCAGAGGTGACACGCGAACTCATTTTTTTGGTTGGTTTTTCTTTGTTAAATGGCATTTAAATATATAAAATAAATATCAAAAATATAAGTCTTTGTTTTACTATGGTTGCAAATATCAAAAAATTTCTATATGTGACACGGCACCAGAGTTAAGTTAGGGTTTTTCAAAATGCTGACACGCCGAGCTCAGAAGGTTCGCCATCACTGGTCTACTCTCTACTTCTCTTTCTCCTCCCTCTTCCTCTGATCAGTCCCGTCTATAGCTTTCCATAGATTCTCATAGTCCACGACTCTCTGCTCCTCATTTTCAGCGTCTCAGTTCACAAATTAGTCAACATGTAGTGAAGGCCCACTCTATGCTCACCTCCGTAGTGAGCTCTGGAAGTGCAAAGACCATTAAGAAATGGCCCTGGTATGCAAATGTCTGCATTCCTGCTGAAATGACTGGCACATAATCAAATTACCGCCCCCGCCGCCCCCCCCCCCCCCCCCCGGCCATGATCATATAGTCAATAAATGGTAGAGGTGGGATTAAGTCTCTGGTGTGTCTGAACTCAACCTCTACCTAACCACAGCCTTCTTCTCTGAGCCTGGTGTACGCAAGCTCTCATAGCTTCAATGTGCATGAAACTATCAATCTTAATGATAATAACAACAAAGAGATTTATATTTGCTTTCCCTTTTTTGTGGAAAGTTATTTTATTTTATGGGGAAAAAAGATATTTTATTTTATGGGGAAAATTTTTTTTCATTCATTTACACACAAGGACCAAGTTTTCTTCTGGTCCTCGTAAAAAAATGTAACCCTGCATGCTGCTGCCACCTATTGGCAGTATTTCTAACTTACAAAAATCGTTTTTTGAAAATTCAAATTAGAAAGTGACGAAAGCTCATAACATTTTCTTCTCAGCTCACTTTCCTGGGTGTAGACAACCATACCTGTTCATTAGTCATGCCCTCGGAGCCTGCGCCCTGCCCCTCTCCCATGTCAATCTCTCAAATCGTCACCTTGCCGGTGGTTCCTAAGACTCCCATCCCACATCTGTGTCTCTTGTCACACCCTAGACTCTTTTTTTTAAAAATTTTGTTTTATTGCTTAAAGTATTACAAAGAGTATTACATATGTCTCCTTTTTTTCCCTCCCCCTTGACATTCCCCTGGCCTCCCCTACCCTCCAGTGTCTTATGTCCATTGGTTATGCTTATCACACCCTAGACTCTTTTTTCAACATTTATTAACTGACATTCTATTTTAAGGAGCAGCTGTCCCTTCTTCTCCATTTTTAAATTCAGTTATTCATCGATAGCGTATGAACCCATGATATTTACTTTATTCTATGGGTTAAAGTCTATTATTATTTTGTTGTGCAAATTGTCCCAATTTGGGCCATTTGGAACTCTTTCAGGGTGGCTCTGGTATCCCTCTGACATGGCCTCATTGATTTTTGAGTACTTCCTTACTTTATGGAAACGTAAGATATTCTAGTCTTTTCTTGTGCCTTCCCTGCCCCAGCCCAAGAATCAGCTATCTTTGCAAGGATCCCCAGTTCCTTTTATTGAGAAACAAAATTTAGAAGTCAAGATCTGAGCATTAGATGAGCTTATTGCTTCTGAAATGTCATTGCTTCCAGGCCCTCTCGGTGGTCCAAGCTAGGAATATAATTATGTATACACATACTGTATTTCTATATCAATTTTTCTACTGACCTATCTGTATACACTTTTAGAATCATGACTTCATATTGATACCTCTGATTCCAACACCACGGGGCTCATTCTAGCCTTTCCCTCTCTAGCCTGTTCGGTAAGTCACTACTGGAATTCTAATTTGAGACTCATTTTAAGACTTGGAGACTGCATTTTCAAAAGAATGGTAACATTGGTGATAAGTATGACACCCACCCTGAGCATCATCCTCTCCTAGAGGGGAGGACTAGAAAGTGGTCCTGTGTCTATACTAACGTATGAGGGTCCTTCATGCCCAGGAAAACACCCCATAGGTTGATGGCAATGTGTAGTGAGGATTGGTGTTTATGGGGGAGACCTAGGAGAAGCCTACAGTTAACACCCCAAAATGCAGTGTTTTGCCTTCCTCTCAACTGCTCCTCATGGAAAAGAATGGGTGAGATATATTTTTAGAGACAACTAAGATTTTACCAAGCAGGGAATATAATTGGAAGATTCAACTCCCCCTCTCCTTCTCCCAGCCTCCCTTGAGGGTTATAGGAAACTTCTCTAGAAGAGATTCTGGTTCTGACCAAAGTGAAGTGAGAGGTTATTCAGGGGAGAGAGAGAAACACATAGTCCACAGTGGAAAACGTCAGTGTGGGCTAGACACAACTCCCACTTTCCAAAAATGGCAATAGGGGAAAGTGACCTTGGAAAGGAGAAGCTGAAACTGGGTCATACAGGTCATTTCAAGAAACTGACTTCAGCCCTAGCCGGTTTTGCTCGGTGGATAGAGCACCAGCCTGAGGACTGAGGGGTCCTAGGTTCAATTCCTGTCAAGGGCATGTACCTCGGTTGCAGGCTCCTCCTGGTCCGGGCCCTGGTCGGGGCACTTGCAGGAGGCAACTAATTGATGTGCTTCTCTCACATCAATATGTCTCTCTGTCTTTCCCTCTCTCTTCCACTCTCTCTAAAAATCAATGAAAAAATATCCTCAGGTGAGGATTAAAAATAAAGAAAGTAACTTCAGATTTGGGTGGTGAACACACAATACAATATACAGATGATGTATTATATAATTGTACCTCTGAAGCCTATATGATTTTACTAACCAATGTCACCCCAATAAAGTCAATTAAGAAAATGAGAGAGAGAGAGAGAGAGAGAGAGAGAGAGAGAGAGAGAGAGAGAAAGGAAGGAAGGAAGGAAGGAAGGAAGGAAGGAAGGAAGGAAGGAAGGAAGGAAGGAAGGAAGGAAGGAAGGAAGAAAGAAAGAGAAGAAAGAAAGAAAGAAAGAAAGAAAGAAAGAAAGAAAGAAAGAAAGAAAGAAAGAAAGAAAGAAAGAAAGAAAGAAATTACGTCAAAGAACTCGGATGGATTCTTTGCTTCCAGTTTATTAAACAGAGAAGAGATTAGCTCACTGTGGCTTTGGGACCTGCTTTGCCCATGAATGGTTTATGAAGGGTTAGGCACAGGAGGCTTCTGCCAGGCGACCTGGAAGAAAAGACACGGGCTTTCCCCAGCGTCCGCCACCAACAGAGCGGAGGCTCCTTGATCCACAGCAGAGTTTCCTATCTTTAGAGAGAGAGTCCTGGTTGAAAGGATCATCGGTTGACAGAATGGTTTCCATCAGTGGGAACAAAGGGGTCGCCAAGGCCAAAGGAGTGTCCTGGGAGCTGGATGACAGGTCAGAGGGCAGCTTCTATCTAAAGAGCAAAGTAACCTGTCAGGGGTCTGTGTCCACCTCCGATGTCAAATGCTCTCCTCTTAGAGTCTCAGTCTTCCCATCGGGGGTGACTGTCATCTTTCCCGAAGGGATAATCATCTTTGCAGGTGCCACAGCCTTCCTTCCACGGACCATGATCTTCACTCTGGAGGTCTCAGTCTCAAGGTGCCCAGAGGTCATAGTCATCTGTTCAGGGGTCACAGGGGTCATGGTCTTTTCCCCAGGAGTCTCAGTCTTCCCTTGTAGAACTACACTGTGCTTTACAAAGGATGCAGCTCCCCTTGTAGGGGTCACAATCCCACCTCTGGGGATTGTGGTCACATTTTCAGTCTTTCTCTGGGTCTCAGTGGCCACACCCTCTCCTCCTGAGAGCAAACTCCCCGAAACAGTGGGCAGTGCCTTGGTCACAGTCAGCCCTCCAGCGCCAGTGCTTGAAGAATTCATAGCAGATGAGGGCCAAAATTTTGGTGAAAGAGTTGAACTGGTCTCTACAGAAAATCATCAGAAAAAGATGAGACTCCTACCCCTTCCTTCCCATCCCATAGCTACTAGCAGGGCTAGCACCACTCCAGGGCTACTCCCCAAATCCAAAATTGGAGGATCCCACCATGCACGTACTTGAGGACACAGATAAAATCCCACCACTTGGAAGCCCTGCTCCCCCACCCCATCATGTTCACAGGATCCCAGATGCCCATGGGCACTCAGGGGATTGTTAGATTCCTGGTGAATGACCCCAAGAAGGAGCCTGCCAGTTCTCTATCCTTGAGCCCTCACTCTGACCTCTCTAGCGGCACCTTCAGCAAGACCTTGCCCCCATGGCCTAGTTCGTTACTTGTTGAGTCCTCAAGGATAAATCTCCTGTGTCCCCCAATGTAGGAGGCACCAGGAGCAGCGTTGAGGTCAAGAAAGCTGCTCTAGCCTGGCTGGTGTTGCTCAGTGGTTGCACATTGACCCATGAACCAAGAGGTCGCTGGTTTGATTCCTGGTCAGGGCACATGCCCAGGTTGTGGGCTTGATCCCCAGTAGGGGGTGTGCGGGAGGTAGCCGATGGATGATGTTTCTCGCTCATCGATGTTTCCATTTCTCTATCCCTATCCCTTCCTCTCTCTCTAAAAATCAATAAAAAACTATTTAAAAAAGAAAGAAAGAAAGTTGCTCTGGACAGTATATCATAAAGAATCAGGTTGGAGCCCTAACTGGTTTGGTTCAGTGGATAGAGCATCGGCCTGCGGACTGAAGGGTCCCAGGTTCGATTCCGGTCAAGGGCATGTACCTTGGTTGCGGGCATATCCCCAGTAGGGGGTGTGCAGAAGGCAGCTGATAGATGTTTCTCTCTCATCGATGTTTCTAGCTCTCTATCCCTCTCCCTTCCTCTCTGTAAAAAATCAATAAAATATATTTTTAAAAAAAGAATCAGGTTGGAGTCCCATCTGCACCCCCGAATAGCTGTGGTACCTTTTTGAGCCCTAAGCTCCTTATCCATAAAATGAGGACTATCAACCATCAGCTCTAGCATGTGAGGCCATCTCCTAACTGCCAGGGAAGGCTCTACAATCAAAGAGGCAGCCAAAGAAGTCTAATTTCCTTTTTGGCCCTTGGCCACGAAAGCAGGAGATAAAAACAAATAGAGAAATAAACTAACATATACTGAGTGCTAACTATGAGCCAGCACGGATTTCATTCCATATCTCATCCAGTTCTTATAATAATGCCAGGAGTATAAGGATGATTCCCATCTTACAGATAGAGAAACCAAGCTCAGAGCGATCAAGGGGAGCACACATCCAAACCAAGATTAGAAAACAGATTGGCCTGAGAATAATCAAAGCTCATGCTCTTTTCTCAATGTCATGTTGCCTTACCAAAGCCTTTAGATCTAACAGAAGGGACCCACCCAGTGCCTGCTTATACAACCTCTGACCCCAGCTTCCAGGTCATAGCTACTCACCAGCCTGCAACAGGAGGTTCTTTAACACAGAGACAAGGGGGAAAGGGCCAGTACGACAGAAAGTGCCCCTGACGTCGTCCAGGTCCAATGTCCATACCATGGCCCCCCCATAGTGCTCTTTCTTTATGAACGATGCCTGCAAAGGAGTAGTCAGTCAACCTGCTATACTGGCCGCCCTCCAGATTGAGCACAATGGCAAAAAACAGAAGATGGACTCCCAGGAGGCAATACAGCAGGATGGGTAGGAGGATAACCTGTATTTGAACCTAGCCTCTACCACTTATTAGCTATGGGATCTTGAAAAACTGAGATTTCTTCTCTTCAAAATAAGAGGGTTGGGTTAGATGGAATTAGGAAACCCCATTTAGATCAGGTATGCCTAAAACTCACCCAACATCGCTACCCTCACATTTTCATCCTCCACCCAGTGCACGCGTGTGTGCACGCACACACGCACACACACACACACACACACACACACACAGCACAGACAAGGGCCTCGTGGCAGCCAGAGGGAAACTATATGCTGGATCAAGAAAGAACCAAGGCCTCACCTTGTGTCTGAAGCTGATGGCGTCATCATAGCCGACCCACTCCTCCCCCTTGTAGGCATAAGGGACACGCTGATGTTCAATCCAGCACTTCTTCGCTCCCTGGAGAAAGGAGCAAATCTGCCAGGGGGGTCGCAGGTTAGTTCTGTGAAGGGCCATGGAGAGAAGCACCAGCAGACACACTGTTCCTTGCCCAGGAATAAAGAATTCCTCACCAGGGGGTGAGAAAAAGGTAGACCCAAGAGGGTGTGGGGAAGCCATTCACGAAGGACCTCCCATCTATTCTGAGTAAGTTCCTGCTATTACACATTCCTTCCTCTAGTGTCCATGATGGGAACGATAGAAAGAGAACCAAGGTGGATGACTTCCTTAAGAAACCCAACCTGGGTTTGGTGAATAATGTCAACACCAACGTACCAACAGTAGCACACCTGACCCTTGACCAAACCTGTATGTTTCTAAAGAGTTTTCATGAACAAGTTTCTCCTCTGTTCATTAGAAATGGGCATAAAGTACCCCAACTAGATAGTTATCAAACTAGCCTTTGAACCTCTGATGAGTTTAAAGTTCTCAAAAGGCAAAGAGAAGTCGGTTGTTGCAATCAATCCAGCATCTGCATGTCAGCTGGGTTTCCAGCAAGCAGAAGCGTTCAAGCTGGGCTGCAGAAGTTAATGACTAAGTCTTTTTTGTTGTTGTTGTTCTTTGAAAGTTCTATCAAGAGCTCTTTGACCCATAATGCCCTTCAAGAACATTATTTCACTGTGCTACCATTCATCACTCGGCTTCATTGGATTCGCAGGAAAACATTCCAGCAGGTCAGCACAGAGCAAAGATTGGAGAGACACTGGCCCCGCCACTACTACTTAAGGCAAAGCTGTAAGTCTCCTTCTGGCACCCTTGTACCTGCTGTCCTGTCCTCTGCCTGGGAGGTCCTTCCCACCCTGTCATTCCTGCCCATCAGGGCTCTACCTGCTCCATAAGACCCTTCCCAATCCTACAGCCACACACTCTGTGCCTCTCATTATCTTCTCTTGTGTCTTACATTCCCTTGGGTCTTTGGGTCTTTCCTCCACAAAACAGCAAGCTTTGCTGAGACCGGGATTAAAGAAGTGGAACTGGGGTAGAGAAGGAAGAATCTGTAGTAGAGGATATTTTTGGAATTGCTTCAAAATAATCTCGTAGTGGGGAGGGAGTCAGGGAGCAGAGATGAAACAAGATTGGCCAGGAGAGGTTAATCAATGAAACAGGGGGTGGGGGGAGTGGTATGTGGTAGTGGCAGCAGGGAGAGGAGGTCACACTATTCTTTTACTATGCAAATGTTTGAAATTTTACACATATAGCAAATATTAATTATATTTAGACCGTATAGTAAGTCAGGATTGGCGTGTATGACATTTAAGATTCTTTTTAAGAGTGAAGTATCTGTTTCCCTTTATTCAGATTCCACCTAGCCCCTCATCCCTTACAAAGGACTCAAATAACCTCCCTGAAGAAAAAGAAACGACCCCAGAGAGAGGCTTTCCCTTGCCCCAGTAAACTACCTCTCCATCCTGTCTGTAGCCCTCGCCCTTCCTTTGCCCCTTGACCTTACTCTTGCCCACACTGCAGGTGGGGGAGCCTTAACGAATAGACAGAGGTCCCTATCCTGTCACCTCATAGTAAGCCAAGAAGCCAGGCTGCCTGGTGTACTTCCCTGGGGATGCAGGTCCCACAGCTGCTGCCTGCAACCAATGCTCAGAGTCCTTGAGGAGGTGAAACGTCCGCCCATAGGTGGGGAACCCCACGAGGAGCTTCTCGGAGGGGGCCCCCAGCTTCCGCCAGTAATCCATGGCATACGCCTGCACGTAGGAAATCACAAACCCTCCTGTTACTATGGCCTGGGCTCTGGGGCAGAGGTCCGGCTGCCTCTGAGACCTTCCCTTCTCTTACCACAGATCTGGGGTCTCCTTGCTGAGAGAACAGGGGGCTGTTGTGCCCTGTGAACTCTTCCCAGCTCCCATGTATGTCGAAAGTCAAGACGTTGATGAAATCCAGGAGCCTGTACAGGGCAGGAGGAGGAAATGTGTATACGGTTTGGGCTAGCTAGATGTTTAAGTCAGATCATCACTGTGCTAACTAGCTAACTAACTAACTAGCTAACTAGCTAACTAGCTGTGCATTGGCCACCCAAGCTTCCCTGCTATTTCTGCCTGATGGGCCTGCCCATACTGGGCCATCCACTTAAGATACTGCCACTAGAACAAACTATTAGGTAGGGACCACTGTGCCTGGGGACCTATGCCGTCCTGAGCGTATCCATGGAAACAGGCAGGACTCAGACAAGAAAACACACGTACTAACAGGTCTGCAGAAACCGACGTGAGTAAAGCAGTGCCGTCCCACAGCAGTGAGAGGGCTTCTGCCCGTCTGCAATTCAAGGGACGTTGAAACCCACCGCATCCGGAAAGCTGTCCTAGTGGCCAAGTGTAATTGAGCCCTTACCAGGTCGCTGGTGTAAGGGTTTACATGGCTTATCTCATTTCATTTCAATCCGGCCAATACTCCCAGGACCGTGACTGTCTCCGATTGAAAGCTGGAGAAACTGAAACTGGGTGGGTTAACCAGTTCGCCTAAGGTCACCCAGCTGGGGAAGGCAGGACCCCCTCAGCCCTGCCTGGCTGTAAGACGCACAAACTCCATGCCCCCTGGGTCTCCCACCCTTCTGCTCACACTGAAACCACACTCCCTGGTGTAACCACTCACAGAAGCACCCAGCCTCTCTTTGTTCTGCATCTGCCTCCGTTTCCCTTCTGTAAATGCTCGATTCTTGAAATCTGAGCAAATCAGTCCAGAGCTGGCCCGTTCAGAAGGAGTTACGAGCTATTCTTTATCTGGCTGTGCAACCTGCTCTGCAAACTAGGCCCGACGGGGCCTGCCCAGTCTTGGTTCTGTGTCAGTGGTTGGTACTCAGCGGCCTCTCAATGCCAGCCCTCTGCCAAACGGCCAGTGTCCACAGCTGTCCTCCGGGGCAGCAGAGGCCGGGCTCATGGGACTCTCTCCTGTGAGACCTAGCAGGGGGCTACACAGAGACGCTCCCCACGACGATGTGGGGGGCTGGTACCACATCACCTCACTCTGACGCCTAAAGAAAGCGAGGGCTAATGGAGCCGATCCTTGCCCCCACCTGGGCCTGGGGGTGTGAGCGCGAGATGCCTCCTGCCCTTCAATGTCCTGCCCCCCGAGGCAGCCCCCACTCGCCTTCCTAGATGGGGCACATCGTAAGCCGTTTGGATGATTTGCGGGTCCCCAGAGACGGCAGCCGAGAGCAGCAGCCTTGGACACATGGTGAGCTGGGCCTCCTTCTGGAAGGCGAGCAGCAGCTCCTGGGACGTGAGAGAGGGAGACGCAGAGAACCAGGCAAACAGTCAGGGAGAGAGGACACCACCCAGGATGCCTTTATAGACGGAGCCTTGACCAGGCTCTGGAAGCATAAAGGTGAGTCAGCCACAGGCCCTGTCCACAGGCCCTTTAGAGGTAAGTGATTGCATAGAGGGTGGCAGGCAGGCTCCGGAGCAAGGGGTCGGACTGCCTGCCTGCAAGAGTCCAGGACGCTGCCCCGAGAAGGCGTCACCTGGGCGGGAGGCCTGGGGCAAGCGCTGGATACGACAGAGCACGAGCCACCGCAGGACACCTGCCCCGCAGCTCTTTGGTCCCACACCTCTAGGGTGGTGGCAGGAAAGGAACATTCCCTGACGGCTCTCCTGCCCATGCCCCTGGCCTCCTGCTCCTCCTATGCCACGAGCCCACCTATGATCAAAGTAGAATGGTTTCCAGATTCCGGAGCTGCCGGCCTGGCCTTACTTGAATTAGGAAGAGGAAATTCCACCGGTCACACATGGGGCTGCCTCTCAGCCCAGGGTACAAGAAGCAGAGGTCCAGACCATCGAAGTTGTGCGTCCTCAGGAGGGATATGGCCGAACTGATGAACTTTTCCCGGGTGGCGGATGTGGACAGCATAGTGGTGAACCTGCGGGGAGACGGGGAGGGGCGGGTGGCAAGGAGCTCTCTCTGTAGAGCCATGACTTCCTGTAAGGTCCCTTGGTCCCTGTCCCCATGAAGGGCACAGGGATGTGGCTGGAGGAGAGGAAGGCAGGTCTTTGAACATCTCAAACCGTCTTCAAATTCCTTCCCAGCACCAGGGCTGAGTACCCAGGAATGGGGATTCAGGCAGACACAGAACCAGCGCCGGCCTGGGGTGGAAAGCAGGCTCACAGTATCAACGGCTGCAGAAAACACGGTGCCCACGGGCCAGGCACTCTGCCCCTGCTGTGCCCTCCTGGGGAACAACTCAATTCCCACCACCTGTCCTAGCTCGGACATCCTCTCCCTGGCCCGAGTAAGGGAGGGACCCAGCCAAGGGCCAGCATTTCCACAGAGATCTCAGAGCTGACCGGGGCCTGGGCTGCAAAACGTGGTGCCAGAGGCCCAGGCTCTGATAGGGGTTCTGGTCCCTTGGCTCTTCTGTTCATTGGCTGTTTGATGATTTTCTACTTTTTTCTCCGTTGTTGGAAAACTTCCAATTTATGGGAGTTGAACTTTAAGCAATTCTGGGCTAGTTCTGTGCATTGATTGACACAGCCAGATTCAGGGTGAGGCAGGCCACCTCCTGGCGGCTGATCACTGAGGGACACCTGCATGAAATAGGGCAGGTTCCTTTTACCTCCCACTCCTGCTCTCTTTTCTGCAAATGTGGAAAGCAAACAACCACTCTGTGGCCTCTTGTGTGTAAGCTCCTGGTCCAGCGTCTGCAATGGCCAATGCTCAGAACCTGGCCACAGAGGGAGAGGCGTGGCCACAGAGGGAGGGGCGTGGCCACTGAGGGAGAGGGGAGGCCTGGGTGGGCGGAGCCAGTTCTCACCCAACATCCCAAGTCCTTCCTCCACTGTCCCACAGGTGCATCCTCGCACTCCCAGGCGGCCAGGTCGCCTCTCCTGTGGTTCCTTCCTCCCAGGCGAGGAGGCAGGGAGGCCTCTACCCCTGGCCTCAGCCATGACATTGGGGAAATGCTCCTTCAGGGAACACGAAGGCAGTTTTTCCTCTGCACGCTGCCTCGTGGAGGGTGAGGGGCTCGCAGAGCGGCCACCATGTGCCAAGGCCCTACGTGTGGCATTTCACTTACGCTACTTCCTCCCCACACCCCACACCCCGACCAACCCTTTGAGGTGGGTATTTGTAAATATCCATTTATAAAGTGAGCAAACTCAGGCCCTATGAGGGTTGGGGTTTCTTCCTCTTGCCCTAAACAAGGCTCCCCCGTGTGAGACAAAACCCCTGCCTCTTATGAAGGGTTGGAGGACGATTATGAGGACCCCATTTTGCCCCTCGTTTCGCCCACCCCCTTTCCCATCACCTGTGAGAACTTCCCTGAGTCTCTCACTCAGGTGGAGAGCTCAGGGGGCCCTTGATTCCAGGGCCAGATCAGGACCTGGGGCGAGCGTCTGCATTAGCTCCTCTGGCTTCCCCACCTGCCCTCGCTCCTACCAGCCTGCTCCACCCTCCCACCTGCCATCGCCCCCGCCCAGAGAGAAGATGGGGACGGCAAAGTTTCACCTGGATGTGCCAAAGTTCCAGCCGCCGATGGACAGTAGGGTTTTCAGCTCCGGGTTCCTAGGATGCGGGGAGGTCTGTGGGCAGCTGCATTCATTGGCGGAACAATGGGAAGTAGGGGTGGGAGGGAGGGAAAGTGAAAGGGCAGGAGGAGGGAAGGAGCAGAGCAGAGCACAGGAAAGGGGAACAAAGTAGAAGAGAGGGGCATAATCCACCCACAGGCATCCCCCTCCAGGGAGCCCCTTAGGGGTTCACAACTTGGGGGTTGCAGGCAATGAAAATGCAGGTGTTTGTGAAGCATTTGGGATGAAGCACTTTAACAGGATAAAGGCCTGGAATCCTCCCCCACTGGCCTTAAAGGGAGAGTTGGGGGTAGCCAGGCCGAGAAGGGCAAGAAGGACATTCCAGGCAGAGGCAACAGCCACTGCAAAGGCAAAGGCGGGGGTGCAGGGGCTAGAAAAAGCTCAGGGTGTTTATCAGTCCCAACTCAGGGAGTTCTGGAGTCCTGCTTGAGGGAGGCTCAGACCAGAAGAATGGAGGAACATTGACAAATAATAAAAGGCTTCATTCTCGCCCTTGCTCAGTGGTTAGAGCATCAGCCCATACACTGAAGAGTCCTGGTTTATAGGTTCGATCCCTGGCCCCGGTTGGGGCCCTTGCGGGAGGCACTAATCAATGTGTCTCTCTCACATCAATGTTTCTCTCTCTCTCTCTCTCTCTCTCTCTCTCTCTTTCTCATTCTCTCTCACTACCCCTCCCCCCCACTCCCTTCCACTCTCTCAAAAATATTCAATGGAAAAATATCCTTGGGTGAGGATTAACCGAAAAAAAAAGGGGGTCTTCATTCTCTTCCGTCTGTAAAATCTGAAAGTACAACCACCACATCCATTGTGAACACACCTCTCCTTGAGCTTGTTGAACTCCGGGTAGAGGATTTCCTCATCCTGGAGGTCCTTAGCCACCATCTGGTTGTCATTCATTGAGGCGAAGGCAAATATCAGGTGGGTGCAGAGAAAAGGGTCCAGGTCACTGGGCAAGACCGAGGCAGGGCCGGGTCGATTGTGTGCCCAGTCGGTGAAATAACACACCAGTTTGTGGGTAGCGCCTGGCAGGGGAGGGCAAACATTAGTCAACAGGGACCGAGGGAGGGGAGGGGGCTCAGCTTCCACAGAGCAGCGTGGACACAGCCCGAGAGGCCAGGCCACTGCCACACCCCTCACCCCCATACACACACACACAGACATACACCCCAAAGCTACACGGACGCCCCCCACTGCTGAGGTCCCAGAAGGAAAAGAATGGCCTGGGAAATCCTGGTCAGAGCAGATTTCCGGGTCTGGATCCCAGCACACAGACGGTGACACCAACAGCAGGTGACAGAATCCTCTGCTGCTCAGTGACCCTGACACAGGACCAGGGCAGGGTCAGGACGCGGGGGACACTCAACGCAGAGCACGACTCAGCCAGAGAATCGACCTGGCTCCGGAGAGGGGGGCTCATCCCGGGGTCTCAGCGCAAGAGCCAGCCCTGCAGCAAACAGAGGAAGTCAGTGCCCGCCCAGAGCTCATAGCCCAGAGCGAGTAACACACCCCAGCACGCCCTCCAGCCCTCGAGAGCAGCCACCTGCCCAGCACCGTAGCTGTTCATTTACTTCTTTCTTGTCTCTAAGCTGACCTACCTAACTCCTTCTCACTCTGGTGAACACCACGTAGCTACACACGCTGTGCACGGGGACAACCAGGACTTTCAGAAGTCCCGGCCACAGCTCCCGGCCAGTGCTGCCCAGCCTGCTGCCGATGGAAAAGCAGTGGCATCCGGCTCCTCCCTACCAAGATTCTGATTTCACTCGTCCGAGGTGGAAACCAGACATAAAAGTGTTTAATGTGCAGCCAGGTTTGACAACCACTCCCTCCTCCCTCCTCCCTGGGCCCCTCTGGCCTCTCACTGTGTCCCGTCCACCTCTCTCTAACCCAGGCCCCCGGAGGCCCAGGCTGCCTCCTGGCACCAGAGGGCTGACAGACTGAGGAAGCCTGGCACCTCCTGGGTGAGTGACACACTCACCGACCCACAGCAGCAGTCTCCCCATGTCCACGGTCTGGGAGCTGCGAGGCTAGAGCTCAGGCCCCTTTATAGGAGCTTCCCAGGGACAACCGTGGGATAGCACTGGACGGCCTAGCTGCTCACACGCAAAACAGGGACAGTGATGAATGAATGGGCTGCTGCCCAGAGTCACAGTGACCCCAGCACGCCTGTCCTCCCTCTCCAGCTCTCAGAGCCAACAAAGCAAAGCTCCATCAGACAGTGACAAGGAGTGGGTTGGCACCATGGCCAGGGGGAGGGCAGGGCCTGTCAGCCCCTCTTCCTGGTAGTCAGCCCCAGGGACTGAGTGTGAGGGAGAAACACTGCCTGGGAGCAATAATTCCATTGTTGTAAGATTACTGCTCGGAGGCAGTGATGTGAAGTTTTAAGGTCCCAGCTGGGGACGCTGGCAGACCGAAGTTTGAATCTCAGTGTCACCAATTAGAAGTTTTATAATCTTGGGCAAGTAACTTAGCTCTTTGAGCTTCAGCTTCCACACTCATAAAATGGACATGATAGCTCATATTACTCCATAGGGTTTTAGAGGCATGAAAGAGGTCATGTCTGGAAAGCGTTAGGTCAGTGCTGGGTAGATAAGGGCTCGGGGAATGGTGGCTGTTGTTGGGGAGGCCAGAAGAGCTACCCAGTGAAGCAAGGTTCTCACACTCAACTGCTGACACTCATCAGGCAGGTGATATACATGGTTGGAGGGAACACAATACAGTAGCTCACTCTGCACTTTGTTGGAAGAATAACAGTTCACACCTGATGATACACATCAGCTGACATGAAGCATCTTGGTCAGGAGAGGGCAGAGGTTGGTACGAACAGGAACATCGCTCGGTAGCCACTGGTGGCAGCCACGCAGTGAAGTAGACCCAATGTTCGAGATGCTTCGATTTCTCAAGACAAAACCTGATTGTCTGTATCCACAGTGTCTGAGCCAGTAGATGAGCCAATGGGGAGAATGCGGTGTCCGTGCTCACAGACTGTCACTCCCCACTAACCCACATGTCACCAAGGTACTAACCAGATGTCAACACAGTCAATGCCACAGAAAAGTGACGACGACTAACAGTTGGATCTGCTTCACTTCCAGTATGAAGAAACCAGGAGGAGCAACTTTTCTATCAGCAGTTTGCTTGGATATCACGGAATAAAAACAATGAAGGGCATAGAATGTGTAGGGCAAGGAAATCTCACCGAAACTCTGGGAGAGCCTTGTGGATGCCCATCTAATACAGACTGTGTCTCTGTTCAACAAATATTCCTTGAGCATGTGCCAGGCCCTGCTAGGCACTCCGAGAGTACCTAATACAAGTGATCTAATACAACGGTTTCTGCTCTAGTGAACATCCCAAGAACTAGTGTGTCTTTCTCTCTCTCGGTTTCTGCTCTAGTGAACATCCCAAGAACTAGTGTGTCTTTCTCTCTCTCTCTTGGAGAAGTGTGTGTGTGTGTGTGTGTGTGTGTGTGTATGTGTGTGCGTGTGATCTCTCTTGGAGAAGTGTAAGTGTTCATCTTTTTTGGATGGGTGCAATGGGGAAAACATGAGTTTTGCTGCCTTGAGATGAATTCCTGCTCTGCACCATCACTGGGGCCACTGGAGTCCCACCTGCATACTCAGCCCACCCTCCACTCCTTAGGCCTTTACTAACCTAAATCAGGAGATAATTAAGCCTCCTGAGAGCAACAGTGGAGCAGGCTTGGTAACAACATGCGCCGTTGGTGAGGTGACCCCTGGTGTGGCTTCTAACTCTAGTGACCTTGCTCTGAGTTGTTGCCGTTTCTAACCCCTGTGCCCTCATTCTTGTTACTAGGTCTCTGCTTTGATTTCTCTTCCTGTTCTACATACTGTGGTCACTTCACTTGTTTCCTAGGACCTGGGTCCTGACTCAATCTTGCCAGGCTTCTGGGGCCTTATTGACGACTGTCTTTGAAGACCTCCTTGCTGTAGAATGCCTACCCCTCTTCTTCTGAGCCTCCCCTCACACCACCCCCCCCCCTCCCAGGTCCACATCACTGAGATTTCACACTCAGTTTATGCCCTTCTACCCAAACTCCTGCCAGGGGCACTGGCTCTTAATGCTGCACCCATCACAGAGCCACGTTTGCCTATCTGAACCTCATTCACCTGCACCAGGGTCAGTCCTCAGACTCCTATTCTGTTGCAGTGGGCAAGGCTGGAAGTCAGACCTAACCATTTCATACCTCCAGAAGGGACTGACAGTGCTGAAGAAAATGCCAAGATACAACAATGGATGAGCAGAAATGACCTCTGCTTCATTCAGGGATGACCGTGCCAAAGTTGGCAACTATGCCTCTAGGTGCACAGCAGATGAATAGTAAGAAGCTGAATGGGTTATGTTGAAAATCAGTGGGGCATGTTGCCATTTGTTCTCAATCTTTCTCCATGAGCTCTTGTCAGAGAATACGATTGTTTTTCATCTTTACACACCCACCCAGATACTTAAAAATATTCCTCGCTGGGGCTTCGCCTGTTCTCACGAAATGAGAAGACATTTACAAATGTCTTACAGGGGGCTTACTGAAGAAATCCCTACACCAGTGCAACCCCTTCCCTATAACACTCTGCTAGATGAAGACAAGATCACAGACATGAAGTGGTTTGGTTTTAACAAAGCATTTGACCAAACCTTTCATGAGTTATCACGAAAGAATTGGAGAAGTATGACTTGAACAAAATCAGCTGGTTGGTTGGTGTAACTCAGAGTGCTGGCTACAGACCAGTGTAAACATCAAAGAGCCTTACCACGTCCTTTAAATGAATGAACTGGACTAGAGCAGTATTTTCCAACATTTAATGTAAAAGATGATTTTGGTTGTACATGAGGTTTTAAAAATTTTAATATGTTTATTTTAATGTGTATTAGAAAATGTATATTACCCCCGAAACATCAGTTCCTATATATTACTTAAAAATTGAGGCAGTTAAAAAAAACTATTTTAATAAAGTAGTAGAGGTCAGTACTATGTCCAAACCCCAGGTAAAGGTTTCTTTCTACAGAAATGGGAACGTTCACTTTGAAACTAAAATTCTAATGCTTATCCCAAAGGACATGTTTGATCGGAATCTTTACTTATAAAAATGTGTCCATGTTCCTTCACACTGCCCCAGTTCCGTGCGATTTTAAGCTGAACTTGCAAGTACAAAAGCACATGATGGATTATATTTCAGTTCAATACGCTCAGGAACTGAGCCATGATTTCTAATTTGCAGCTGCAGCCAG
Source organism: Myotis lucifugus (assembly GCF_000147115.1). Lineage (NCBI taxonomy): Eukaryota > Metazoa > Chordata > Mammalia > Chiroptera > Vespertilionidae > Myotis > Myotis lucifugus. The sequence goes on along the minus strand of NW_005871149.1, from coordinate 2,436,288 downwards.
TCCACCAACCCCAGTAACCAAACGTTAAACTTAAGTTCCAACCAGCTGCTCTGGGGGCTGTAGGACTGATACCCTGAGAAGTGAAATATGTGTAACTGCACATAAGACGCGTTGGAAAAGACAGGCCCATAAAGCCTAAACGTTTTATTTCATCAGCCAGTGTCCACAGAAAAGTCCCAGAGGCAGGAGAGGTCAGGCCCCAGGTTATTTTCAGGTAAGAAAGGTGGCAGCCATTTCTCTGCAAGTCTATATGTCAGTTTTTAACTGAAATGCCCTTACGCTCTCCCCCATCCCCATCTATGGCCTCTATGATAGAAAAACCCTCGTCTTTCACATACACAACTCTATGGGAGTTGGGGAGGCACTAGACAGGCACCAAACTTTATTCGGCCAGAAAATGGACTCCGAAGTCAGTTTAATGGCAAGTTGTGCAAAACTGTGGTGAGTGGCCCGGCTCTTCCTCCAGCTGAGCTGGCCTGGATTTCTGTGAATGGAAGCACTGCCCATGTGAAAGGTGAATTAAGTTCTATAAAAAAAGTTAAGCTGCTCCCATCTGAGTAGTATATAAGCTGCTTCTAGAATCCAGGATGCCCACATCTCATCTAGACACAGCTGATTCCACACGCACAGCTACATGGGAAGCATAAAAGCCTCATGAACTCGTTTTTAGGGGGTGGAGAGGGTGGGCTTCCCTCTCCCGACCAAAAAACTACACACACACACTCAGATATACATATCTATCCATTTCCCAGATAGTTTTTCTTCCCTATGACTACAGGATCCGAGAATCAGCCACCCCAGGCTGGGAGACATGCCTAGTGACTGCCCAGGTCTGGGGTATCAGCTGACCTGGATTTGAAAAGGCTCCTGTGTGGTCTCTCAGACTGAGAGGGCAAAGGGTGAGGCTACTCCTGGGGGATTTGCTTTTGCCTTAAACCCAGTCTACTTGGCAACACTGTTAGGTCCAGGGGCTGGGAGAGGTTCTGTGGGCAGCACGTGGTGGATGACCTGGTGGTCCCAGCCCACGGTGGTGAGGAGGGAGGGATTGAGCGGAGACCATGTAGCATCCCTCACAAAGTCTCTGTGGGCTCGGCTTCTGAACCTAGAAGTGGAACGGAAAGTTTGAGCGTGGCAGGGACAGGAGGAGAGAACCCACCATATGCAGGCACACTGTTGGGATGTATTACACACACTTCGTCAGGTATCGCCCCCCAGAGGACCTCACTGAACCTTATTTTCATAGACGAAGAAACAGGCTAGAGCAAGAGCAGGGACATGGGCCAAGAAGGAAGACAAACAGACCTTCTATCTGGTGCTCTTCAGACCTTCTATCTGGTGCTCTTCACCTGGTAACAGGCTCCAATTCACTAAGCGATTCTTTATGGGAAGAGGGCAGGCTGCCCTCTGGGAGGCTGGCATGCCAGTCTCAGAAACGCCGCCCACCACCACATTCCTCTACCAGGGGCAGAGCTGGCTGTGAAGCAGCCCCAGGAGGGAGAGGGTCAACACTCCGCCCGCTTCCCCCACCTGGTCCCCTTGACAGAGACAATGCACTTTCCTGACAAGGAAAAGGACCTGGCCCGCTGCTCCCCTCCCCGCTTCCCGCCCACAGGGCTCCCCTGGCACTTACACGTCGGACAGGCCCGAGTCCAGCACAGCAAGGGAGCAGTCCTCACTGACAGACGCCAGCAGGGGAGCACTAGAGGAGGGAGGGAAGGGAAGCCCATGGGTCCCAAGACAAACAAACCCAAGACAAACCCCGATGGGCCAGCTCCCAACCCCCCCCAAAGTGACCGGAGAAGGGGGCCTGATCCCCACGCTGGGTTAAGGTCTGGCTACCATTCAAGTCGACATTGTAAGTTCCAAGGAAAGATGAGGGAAATGGAAAAAATCCAGGGTGGACAATCGTCCTGGCGACTAACCACTCCATCTGGTCCCTCCCTGCAGCTCCAGCAATAACCCAGAAACACGGGCTTCTCAACCACACTGTCCCAGAGGCCTGCACTGTTCACTGTGCTGGGTGCCGAGCTGAATGTTAGCCATTTGCAGACAGGGACTGCACAACCCAAAAAAGGACCCGTTTTAAGAGACCACTGACATTCCGAAACCTCTGCAGAGCCGTGTCTGCTTTAAGGATCTTCCTAATGCTTGGCTGACATAAGCAAGTCCCCTCGCTGTGCCCAGATGTCCCCGGCAGGCCCTGATGACAAAGAACAGTACCTGTGTGGGGAGAACGCCAGCCCAGTGACACACTGGGAGTGCACAGCTGAGCTGAGGACACAGCTTGCGCTCTTGGTGTCCACCAGGGAGACAGTGCCGTTCTCATCACCTGCAGAAAAGCGAGAGCGCAGCACAGTGGTTAGGAGTGCGGGCTTGGGATTCAGCCAGACCTGGACTTGAATGCTAGTCCCACGATGCTGGACAAGTTAACCTCTGAGGATCAGTTTTCTCTTTCATTAAATAGGAATAAGTAGCCATCGGGTGGTTGTGAAAATTAAATTAATGGATGATGTAGTGATCAGTTTAACCACAACCCTGTCACCATGACAGCACAACTATGCACAGTAGAAAGAAATTCCCTATATAGTAAGTCTTCACTTAACATCACCGATGGGTTGTAATTCTAAGTGAAACAACATATAATGAAAGCAATTTGCATAGGCTCGTTGATATAAACCAGATTTAAGTTCCTGTGGCATCTCATCAATGTTATGAAACGATGCTGAATGAAGTGACATTATTCAAGGACCTGCTGTATCATGATCCCCGTGCTTTGTGGCCCACGACTTCTAGTCACACCCAGGATGCAAGAGCCAGAACAATCAGGACTCAGAGCCACTGGGGGAGGAAATCCTGTTGTCCAAAGCTGAACTAAAACCCCGTTAGGATGGTCCCCCTCTCCAGCCCCCGTCAGCATCATGCATGTGGTGCCAGGTGTGCTGAGGCAGAGCAGCCAGAGCCTTGTGCAATATGGAGTTGGCACTCCCTCTCTCATCCTCCCTCTTCCTAGAGTCAACACGCAGTTTGAGGTGCTCCCTTACCCAAGACAAAGACTTTGCTCTGCTGTGGGTGCCAAGCTAGTGAGGTAGGAAGGTAGCCAGAGGCACTGCAGCCTGCAAAGGAGAGAAGAGGGTTCGTATGAGACCCAGAGCCCAGCTCCGAGAAGATGCTTCTCAGGTGATGCAGTCTAAGTCCCAGGAACTCTTTATTCCGATTCTCAAACCCCACGAAGGCAGCCAGGTCCTCATCCTTGACCCACCAGCCTCCTGCCCTTTCTGGACACAAGCCGCAGGCAAGTTTCAAGCATAAAGCATGAAGATTTCAACTCTGGCTGCCTTGTTGACCCATCCAGGAAATGGAAAGTAAATCACCACCCAGGAACCAGCCCTTCCGCTGAGGTCAGCAGAGCCTCAGTGGGAAAGAGAGCGGTTGTGTAACTTATGTCACAGGAACTGGCATCTCATGACTTTCCCTTTGACTCTGGCCAAGGAAAGCCTCTCCTGGGTGGGGCCCAGTCCCACTCCCACCGCGCTCTCAGACTCACCCATCTGTGATGCTGGCTTGGGACAGCGGGTATCCCAGAGTAAAATTCGACTGTCCTAGAAGCCGAGGAAGAGAAAAGGGGCTTCAGAATCCAAAGGAGCAGCCGCGGGCCAGGAGGCCTCCACACTAGACTTTGGCCTCGAGGGTTGGAGTGCGGCTGGGGAGTGGGAAGGGAAGAAGAGGCTGTATCTCACCTCACCGCACGAAAGAAACACGGAATCCTGGTGGGGAGAGGCAGCAACACAGGTGACCTGCCCGGAGTGAGCTGTACGGGAAGGGGAGAGAAATGAGAGAGAAGCTGGAGCCACTACTAGCCAGCAGCCAGACCCTATCAAGGGGCAGGAGGGCGGGGGAGGAGGCCTAGGCTCATGATGCAATTTAATAAATTTCACGAGAGATCCTGAATGAAACAAAACCTAAGAGGAGATGTTGATGGAGTTATAAAACCTAAAAAGGGCTTGGGGAAAATTAATTAGCAAAGACAATGAGAGAGAAATTAGGGCTGAGCAGGGACAGTGAAAGATTTCATAGTTAACATCCTAGAAGAGTAATCTTCATACTGCAGGATGCATGCCTCACGGGAGTTCTGGACACTAAGTTTTAAGGGAATAGATTTCCTGAATGTTCTCTTTCCTCTGATTGAATGAGTAGCTGCCTGTAGTAGTCAGGCAGGAGAGCGAGGACCTGCTGCCCCTAACATCCAAGCAAAGTTCAAACAAAGAGTCCAAAAAGAAAATAAAAATAAAACGGCTGCCCTAGCTGGTTTGGCTCAGTGGGTAGAGCATCGGCCTGCGGACTGAAGGGTCCCGGGTTCCATTCCGGTCAAGGGCACATGCCCAGGTTGCATGCTCATCCCCAGTAGGGGGCGTGCAGGAGGCAGCCGAGCAATGATTCTCTCTCATCATTAATGTTTCTCTCTCCCCGTTCCTCTCTGAAGTCAATAAAAATATAAATAAATAAATAAAATGGCTAAGGCCAGGACTGGAAAAAAAGAGCGGGCACTCACCCCGGTATGAATTCAGTACCATCTGCTGAGTGAGGTCCCAGACCTTGATGCTAAGAAGAAAAAGAAAACAGATACTCAGTGGGTTGCAAAATCTCCAGGGACACCTTAGAGATATGCCATAATTAGTCCCTGGGATCTTATAATGAGTCTAAAATGTTATATAATAAGGCTAATCATACAGTGAAGACATCCAAAAGAGGCTTAGAGACAGGGGTGCTGAGAACAAGGACCCACCAGAAGTCTTTGCTACCGCTGACAGCTTGTGTGCCTGAGCGCAGGACACTGACTGTACACACTATGTCATCGTGCTCATACTTGCAGAACTTGCTGACAATGAGCGTCTCGTTCTCATCCAGCTCCCACAATTCAACAGCACCTGTTAGGGATAGGATGGAGGGTGAAGGGAACAAGCCTGAATTATACCAACACAGTAATTCACTTCTAGGATTCAAGTAGTCCATTGTCACTGAGCTAACAAATTAAGTTATTTCTATAGAAGCAAAGTCCATATTATTAGAGGGTTTAGCTAACTTCCAAGCCATTTGCCTTAATGCTGGTATTACTCTTTTCCTAACAACAGTCCAAACAGTTAGGTGGCAAAGGCTTCTAGGAAAAGATGAACCAGCTGGTAAAATCCATTACCCCACTTCCAGTGAGAAAATACTGGAAAATATGTTCCCGGGGGAAAAAGGATGACATCTCCACAATGGTCTATGTACACACAGTCCAGTGTGGTTAAAGCTTTCCAATTATAATAAGTATTTGTTGAACAGTTTCAATAAATGTCTTGCAGAGTCTTTAAAAATACATTGAATAACTCAATGGCTTGCACGGTGACTGGTTAAGTACTGAAAACACCCCAAAAATTGGCTCAATTTTAAATTTCATGTAATGCCTGCTAACACACCAATTCTGATCTTTTTTTTTTTTTAATAACAAAATCTCCACTACTGAGTCTGACATTCAAAACAAAGAAAGCAGAATAGAGACATTTCAGAAGAAAATGGGAAAATCTGGAAAGAGGCACCAGAGATTGGCTTCAACACTATCTCTAAGATTAAGATTATCCTTGGTCTGGACTGGGGGGTTAGGGGACAGGTTACATGGAAGAAAAAACGGTTCCAACCCATTTCTTAATTTTGTTATGAGTTTTGCTAGAAATTCCCACCAGGCAATTTAGAATTTTGGAAAAGGTATTCCCACCTACTCGGGAGTTCTCCTGAGGGACCAACACCCTCAAGCTACCCCCTGCACTGAGTGTGGGGCATGAAAGACTGAACCTAGCCCGACCTGTACCCCCTCGGCCTTCATTGCACCCGTGAGGTTGAGGAGACAGTGACTCACCTGAATCGGAAGCCACTAAGATACCTCTGTCCCCCACCCAAGTGAGGTCCGCTACTCCGGCCTCCGTCTGGACTCCAGCGGAGCAGAAGCCTTCGTTGGGGGCGGCACAAGGGTCCTTGAAAAGCCAGAGGGAGCCAGCCCAGCAGCGGCCACTCAGGCTGGAAGCCCCGAGCAGGAGCGCCCCATCTAAGGGAGGTACAAGCTGTCAGCGCGCGAGGAATGTAAGGGTTCGTCTCCATGGCGACAGCCCAGAAAACCACGCGGACTGAGGCTGGATGTGAGCTCCGGATCGCGGGGCACGGTTGGGGACCGAGTTCAGCGAGGGATGGATCAGGGTGGCAGGAGGGGCGGGGGCGGGCCAGAAGGAAGAGTCTCGGGAAGGGTCGCCCCGAGGCGGGGTGAGGGAGCCCCAGGCCCGGGATCTCGGCTCACCCGACCGGTACCGCGCAGCCTCCAACTGCCGCTCCATACAGGCGGGTGCATTAGGGGGAAGGTTCCACTCGCGATCCTCCGGGGGCACTAGAGGGGGCGGGGTTTCCTTCCTCATCTCCACGGTTTCAATGCCAACCTAGACCCAAACTGGACGCCCGCGGGAGGCTCAGCTCCGACAGTCCCCACGTGGTACCCCCTGGGCCTCCGCCCCTCTGGACAGGCGACTGGCACGCTACATCTCGCGAGAATTGCTTCTACGGTTCCATTCCGCTTTCCGGCTGCCGCCCTCCGCGACTGGTTCTCCGCCCTACGGGACTCTTATCGCGAGAAAAAAGAATTGGAGAGGAAGTTGAGGGAACGAGGGTGCGCGTTCTCTTCTCGCGAGACTTGCGGGCGACCATCTTGCTCGGACTCGGGTAGAATACTTCGTCCAGGTCACCGGGACCCCAGGACCGCCGAGCCTGCCCTCGCTGACCATGCTGTCTCGGGTGGTGTTTTCTGCAGCCGCCGCAGCGGGTGAGAGGTGTAGGCCTGGGTGGGACTATCATGACTGTAGAGAAGCGCGTCTAGGGTTACGCGGAGCGGGTGGGAGGACAGTGGCCGAAGAAACGCTAGCGAGCCTGGGGCCTGAGTGGGGGGTTCTTAGCGCCGCTCGGAAGGTGGGCGCGAGGTCTCGGGGGACAGGAAAGAGAGGTGAGTGGCCTTAGTGGTCGGGCCCCGCGGGGACCAAGGGAGGGGCGAACCAAATGTCACCTTGACCTTGCTGACCTGCGCTTGTGTGTTTGCAGCCCCCTCCCTGAAGAACGCCGCCCTCCTCGGTCCCGGGTAAGTGAGGGGCGTCATCCTCCCCTTCGCCCTTGTTTTTTGTCCTCGCCTTGCGCTTCTCTGTGACCTCTCAGCTTTGGGCCAGAAATTACCTTTTTGGGGGGTAATTTTGGAACGCATAAAGCCTCATTCAAACACTGGGGCTTCTGAACTACCTAAAATATCGTCGTCGTATCACATTATGGCAAAGATGCAGAGTTTAGGCGATGTGTTCTAACTAAACTATAAACTGGTTTGATGTCTTCTAAGCCCCGCCCCTCTCCCTTGTGACCTTCAGGTAGACAGAGCTGCCACCTTGCGAATCAGAGTTCCTGTGATCAGAATTTTTGCGTACCCAAGGACAAGTTTTTGCCTTGTTTTTAGTTAAATTTATTGGGGTGACATTAAGTTTCAAGTGCACCGTTCTGTAAGGCGTCACCTGTAGATTGCATTGTGTGCTCGTTGAGTCTCCTTCCCTCGCCGGGTAATTCACCACCTTTTCCCTCTTCAGCCTTCCCTCAGCCCCTTTCTGGTCAGACTGTTGTCCGTGTCTATGAGTTTATTTGTTTTTGTTTGTTAGTTTGTTGCTTTCTGTTTCATATCCCACATATGAGTGAACAGGTTTTTTAAAGTAAAACAAAAATGAAGCGAGTTGTTTGCGGTCTGTCTCCCAGATTCCGACTTTTACTGCCAGGAGATAAGAGCTAGGGAAATCTATTGATTCAATAGGTATTTAGTTGCCACCCAGACAGCCAGAGATAGAAAATGAGCAAGGCTGAGGGCCTGCCTTTATGGAGCTGACAGTCCAGAGAGGAGGTAGCTGTAGAGCAGTGGTTTAGAGCAGCGATTTTCAGCCTGTGTGCCACAGGGATTTTAAAACATGCAACGCGTGACTATTTAGTCAAGGGCACTGACCTCTTTTCCCTTCGACTGTCAAATAAAAAAATGAAGACAGCCCACACAACAATGGCCATCAAGTGAATGTATCAAAATTATACCCTTTTTTTTTTTTTTGGTCAGGTCGGCCAAAATTATAATACATTTTTTGGTGTGCCGCAGAATTTTAATTAGTTATGTGTGCCATGAGAACTTAAGTTTGAAAATCACTGGTTTAGCGTAAGAACTCCACAGCTAGAAGAAAGAGGTACACCTGGCCTCTCCACTTACCAGCTGTGTGACCGCTGTTTCCTCATCTGCAAAATGGAGATAATTGTGCATTATGGGTTATGAAAATTAAAAGAGTTAATTCCGGTGAAACTGTAAAACCAGTGCCGGATACGTAGTATATACTTAGTAAATATTAGCAGCTGTTAGGTTAATATTATTTCATAAAACCTGTCCATTTGGGAGGGTGATTTCTGTTTTTAGCTGTAAATCTTGCAAAATGTGATAACTATTCTGTGGCCTGAAAAGGTGGCTTTAATCTATCTGTAATTTTTGAGTATGTAATAAAGCAAAGCTCTAATTGCTTCCAACTTATCAGAGAAGAAAGATTCCATACAGACAAGTAAATAATTATCATACAGGTAATAAATAAAATACACAAGATTCATATATAAGATACAAGGAACATCCTCGATTTCTCTTTCTTTCACTTTCCATATCTAATGCATCAGCAAGGTCCTTCCACCAGATTATACCTGGACTCTGACCACTTCTCCCGCTACCACCCTAGGGTGCAAACCTCCATCAACTTTCACAGGGGCTATTCTGGTAGCCTCTCAACTAGTCTCCTTGCATCTTTTCTTTCCCATTACGGCCCGCTCTCCCAGTAGGAATTATGTCCGTCTCCTCACCCCACACCCCTGAACCCTCCAGAGCTCCCCATCCCACTTGAAATAAAATCCAAACTTGCATCACCAGAAGGGCCCAAATGAGCGGGTCCTATCCTGCCTCTTCAGTCACTGTCCTTTTAGCTCATTCTGCGGCCATAGGCCTTCTTGCTGTTCCTTTTACAACTGTGGAGCTTATTTTTTGCCGCAGATCTTTGTACTTGCTCTTCTCTCTTTCCCCAAGGTCAGTGGCTCAGGTGTCCTCTGGCCTCCTACAAAACGCCTTGCTCCCACTCTGTTGCTCCCTGTCCCCTTATCTTGCTCCGTTTTTCCTCATAGAACCCGAAATAGCTACCTGAAAGCGTACAGACCTATGTACACACTCCCCACAGCCTTACAGCAGTGTTAAAAAGGCTGGGACTTGGTGTGCTTGTTGCTGTGCTTTCAGGGCCTGACATAAGTGGAAAATCAGTGATGAATGTTTGTGAAATGAATAAGTGTTACCCCAAGATTGGAGAGGCCCTGATAAAGGATGTACTAGAGATGTCCTGAAGGCTGGTTGGATTTGGCAGCTACTAAGCGAAAGGCATAGCAGGCAGAAGGAGCAGCATGAAGCGTGTGTGTGTTTTTTTTTTTTGTTGGTTTATGAGAGCTGTGAGTACTTCTTCATGGCTAGAGGGTAGGAGAATGAAGGAAGGTGAGGGTCTAAAATTTGACAGGTGCTGAATCATGTGCGCTATATTAAGTGGTTTGTTTTTCTGTAGGCTTTAAGTAAAATTTGCATTTTAAAAATATTGGCAGCAGTGTGTCAGGGGCTAGGATTAAGGGGTATTTGACCAGAAGAAGAGAGACCAGGTTTTGGATTATTAAGTTCAGGCAAGAGATGAGGGCTTGAACTACGACAGCCAGTTGAGAGGATTTGTATCAGCCTAAAGCCATTCTCCAGTGCTGTGATTAAAATCAGCGGTTCTCAGCCTGGGCCAGTGTGCCCTCCATGGGACATTTGGAGGGGGGATGCTACACTAGATGCTTCTAGAGCAGTGGTTGGGAAACTGCGGCTCGCGAGCCACATGCGGCTCTGTATCAGCCTAAAGCCATTCTCCAGTGCTGTGATTAAAATCAGCGGTTCTCAGCCTGGGCCAGTGTGCCCTCCATGGGACATTTGGAGGGGGGATGCTACACTAGATGCTTCTAGAGCAGTGGTTGGGAAACTGCGGCTCGCGAGCCACATGCGGCTCGACCAGGGTTCTAGTGTGTACAGACCACAGGGATACTGCTAATCCCTTTACAGTGCACAGAACAGTCTTCTACAACAAAGTATTGTCAGTAGTCCAAACTGTCAGTAGTGCTAAGGTTGAAAAACCCTGATTTAAATGAAAGAATCTTGAGCATGATTCTCAGATTTCAAAAGTTGATGGGGTATTGAAACTAAAAGAAAATACTATAGAGTGTAAACTGTAATTCAAAAAGATAAAAAACAATAATGTTAAAAAGACAAGCAGTGAACCAAAATCAAAGAAATAATATAAACTCTTACATTGCAAGGGGATAGAGGTACAGAGAATTGGGACAAAAACATACCGAGTATTTGAAGGAGACTACGCTTGACAGCAAATAGGAGAACGACTAGTGGATTTTATTTAATCTGAAACAATGAGACACCAATTTGCTATAACTGCTAAAAATGGAATCTTAGGCTATTACAGTACAAGAATAATTTTCAAATCCACTGTAGTACAATACAATAGTAGTACAATACAATAATGGCAATAGCAAGTTCAGAATATATATTTGTAGAAAGAATGATTTGGTCATGCTGTGTTAAGAGTATTATGTTCAGTTCTGTGTACCTAGTTTTTGTAAACAAAATCAGAGAGCTCCTTGTGATGGACAGTCAGGATTGTGTGGGGAGATGTTTAACCCACATATACTAGTATGAGCGTATCTTTCATACAGGGAAAAATAAAATTAGAACCAATAAAAGCAGGTTTCAAGACATACATAGCAGTTCAATTCAAAGGTGAACATAATTAGAGCTACCTAACACTGAAACAAACCTGTTTCACATAGTGTTGGTCAGCACCCCATCCCAGAGAATATTCAAAAAGGTCAAAGTTCTTGCCATCAGGGAGCTCATAACACAGTGGACATGTAATAGTTAACCACTGACATAGAACTTTAACATACGCCAAGTACCATTCTAAACAGGTTTAGGATTTGAACCCAGATAGTAGTCTGCCTTTGGTCTATGTTCTTACATATTTCCGTGCTGATAATAGACAGATAACTGATGAGACTTACAGAAGGGATTCTAGTTTTGGGTAGAAGATTACATACGACTTTATGTAAGTCATTTGCCCTGTCACACAGCTAATTATTAGACCCTAACTTTCCTGTTCTTGGTCTATTCTCTTTCTGTTATGACCTTTCTGTTCTTGGTCTCCATCTCTTTCTTGTTGCCTCAGTCCTTATCCCCATTCATTGTTTCTACTAACTTCATACACTGTGTTCTCTTTAAAGAATAGACTTTAAATTTGTGTCATTGCTACCTTAGGGTTGTGCAAGCAACAAGGATCTTTCACACTGGGCAGCCAAGTCTTGCCCCTGTACCACCTCTTCCTGAATATGGAGGAAAAGTTCGTCTTGGACTGATCCCTGAGGAATTCTTCCAGTTTCTTTATCCTAAAACCGGTGTAACAGGTGAGCATTTGCCCATTTTGATAGTATGTTTGGATTGTGTGATTTATGTTAACCTAGGATTTGGGCAGCCTCTTACTTCTTCACATACACCACAAAAATCAAGCCAGCTGTTTTAAAAGTAATTGTGGAAGTGATTCAATATAACAATTTAGTTGCTCTAACTTGTCTTTGGAATAAATTTGTTTGGAATTTTAACTTGATTTTTAGCATTGTCTCCATTTGTTGATATACTAAGTTTATTGAATGCCTGCTCTATGCCAGGTACTAGTCTAGGCGTGCAGTGGTGTGCCATCACAGAACATACATGCTATTGTAGGATACACAATAAAGAAACAAGTAACTGTATAATATACTATCTAATAGAAATAGCTGTGGATTAGAATAAAGCCAGGTAAGGCAGTAGAGTGTATTAAATTGTATATGTAAGCATGAAAACAGAAAATGGGCTGTATTTATCAGCTTTTCCCCCTCGAGGTCAAAAAAGCATAAAATGTTGTGAAACATTGCATTTTTATAATGCAACTAGAGGCCCGGTGCATGGATTCATGTGCTGGCAGCGTCCTTCAGCCTGTCCTGCACTCTCTCGTATCCCGGGACCCCTCGGGGATGTTGGACTGCACAAAGTGGCAGGCGGCCAGGGAGGAGCCCAGGCTGGTGCTGTGCCGCTCCCGCTCATCCCGGCCCCGCTGTGCAGCCGCTAAGTAGCACTGACATGGAGGCGAAGAGGCTCCTGGTCACCAGCCATGAGCCCAGCTTCTGGCTGAGCAGCACTCCCGCTGTGGGAGCGCACTGACCACCAGGGGACAGCTCCTGCATTGAGCGTCTGCCCCCTGGTGGCCAGTGTGCGTCATAGCGACTGGTCGTAACAGTTGCTTAGGCTTCTATATATAGGAAGAGAAGATATGGTTTCACTTAACACTATTTAATTCTTACAACAGTGCCATGAAGACATTTTCATTACCCAGAAGAACTAGGAAACCAAGGATTTACCAAATTTTTTCTCTCTTTAGTAACTGAGTTGTACTTAAATCCAGATTCTCCAATTAGGTTTAGTGTCCTTTCTGCTACATGCACTGTCTTGCTTGCTGTACTCATGTACTGCTAGGATTGTGGAACATTGGAAACCAAGGTGGTTTTTTTTGAACCCTCCAGGGAGTGCCTAGATTAGCATTTTCCTAACTCACTGGTCGGCAAACTGCAGCTCTTTGGCCCCTTGAGTGTGGCTCTTCCACAAAATACCACATGCAGGCGTGCATGTACAGTGCGATTGAAACTTCATGGCCCATGCGCAGAAGTCGGTATTTTGTGGAAGAGCCACACTCAAGGGGCCAAAGAGCCGCATGTGGCTCGCGAGCCGCAGTTTGCCAACCACTGTCCTACCTGAAATTGCAAGAAACATTAGTGTCCCCAGATCTCCATAGATGATGAAAATGTTACATGTGATAGACCTTTTTTGCAAATTCACATTTAAAATCTATATATAGAAGGCAAATTAAAAAACAAAACAAATCTTGAAACATTGTATGGGAAACTGGGTAAAATATTTTTGAAACTCTAGTTGACCATTGACATGGGTTTGAACTGTAGGGGTCCATTTATATGTGGATATTTTTCAATAAATACTGTAAACAGCCAGTTTGGCTCAGTGGATAGAGTGTCGGCCTTCGGACTGAAAGGTCCCAGGTTCGATTCCAGTCAAGGGCATGTACCTTGGTTGTGGGCACATCCCCAGTGGGGGGTGTGCAGGAGGCAGCTGATAGATGTTTCTCTCTCATCGATGTTTCTAACTTTCTATTCCTCTCCCTTCCTCTCTGTAAAAAATCAGTAAGATATATATTTTTTAAAAAACAAAAAATCTCTTTTTAAAAGGCCAATTTTAAATAAATAAATACTGTAAATGTATTTTTCTTATTTTCTTATGTCTCTAACTTTATTGTAAGAACAGCATATAATACATACAACATATAAGATATGTGTTAATTGACTGTTTATGATATTGGATAAGGCTTCCATTAACAGAAGACTTGGTAGTTAAATTTGGGGGGGGGGTCAAAAGTTATGTGTGAGTTTTGGACTGGGGGGGTGGTCAACACCCCTAACTTCACTGCTCCCCACCACGTTGTTCAGAGGTCAGCAGTATAACTCCTTTATTCTCATACTATAGCCTAACGTCCTTTGGTGCTAGTGTTTCTCAAAAACACTAAAATGCTGCCATAAAGGTCTGCTTTGTCTCTGTTTAGCGTCCTGGGAGGCAAGAAAAGATAGCTATATTTGAAGCATTTGAAGATGCTACAGGAATTGAGAACCCCGATATCTAATTATTCCTTTTTTATGTATATACTACTTTATAGCTGTAGTTGTTTTTTATCTTCAGTGTCAGGTTCCTAGTCAATAAAAATAAGCAGTGGTAGATACATTTTATCCTGACTAATGTTCCCATTCAATAAGTTGTACATTTTGCTGAACAAATTACTTCTGAAAGTTTCCTGACTTCTTTGTGGAATAGTTCCTGTTTGTTGAGCAGCTATGCTAGGCACATTATTTTTTAAAAATATATGTTTTTATTGATTTTATAGAGAGAGAGGAGAAGGAGAAAGAGATAGAAACATCAGTGAGAGAAACATCGATTGGCTGCCTCCTGCACACCCCCCACTGGGAATCGAGCCCACAACGTGGGCATGTGCCCTGACTGGGAATCAAACCAGCGACCTCTTGGTGCATGGGTCAACACTCAACCATTGAGCCACACCAGCTGGGCTGTGCTAGGCACTTTACATACATTATTTTTAATTTCATCAACCCTGTGAAGAAGGTACTGTTCCCATTTTACAGATGAGGAATCTAAGCTTAGAAACTACTTATGTTCCCCAGTTTCTTATAAGTTGTAAAGTCAGATTTCCTTGAGTTCAGATCCTTGTTCTCTCAACTCTACCGTAATGCTTCTCAATCCAGTATTCTGTCTTTGAATCCAATTATTTTAATCATTATTTGGCCTTCAACTAATTAAATGCAGAATTATCTTTCTATCTTACCCTGTTAGACCTAGCATATCCATCATAAAATAACCTTTTCTTTTTTTAGGACCCTATGTGCTCGGAACTGGGCTTATCTTATATTTTCTATCCAAAGAAATATATGTGGTTACTCCAGACACCATCTCTGCTGTATCAACAATAGGGTTGCTTGTCTATATCATTAAAAAATATGGTGCCTCTATTGGGGAATTTGCTGATAAACTCAATGAGGTAAGAACCATAAACCTTATTTCCCATTTGAGACCATAGTAGAAGCCATCAAGTGATGTTTTTGATATGAATATATATATATGTCTATATATACATACATATTCAATATAATTAGAAATTAATCTAATTATAAGTACAACTACAGGTGTTGATAGGTTACTAATTTGAGATCAGAAATCAAGATAAATTTTTGAAAATCTACCAAACTTTCTCCAGTTTTTCCATGGTTTTGTTCACTCAACAGATACTGTGTACCTGTCATGGGCAATTCTTTTAAAGGATTTGTGCATTTCTCCCTATATGTGTGTATGTTTCTGTGTTTTTATAAATGGGGGATATAACTTTGAGAAAAAATAAAATGAATTTGTTTAATTACTCTTGGTGCTTTCACTGATCTTTGTTCTAAATATCGTAATTGCAGCAACAAATTGCCCAACTAGAAGAAGCGAAACAGGCTACCATGAAAGGCATCCAGGATGCAATTGAGCTGGAGAAGTCCCAGCAGGCACTGGTTCAAAAGCGCCATTACCTTTTTGATGTCCAGAGGGTAGGTTTCAGAACTTTCTCAGAAGAATGAAGGTACTCATTTGTATGCATTTAAAAAAAAATTTACACTCTCTTACATGAGGAATGGCTGGAAATTGAGCATATTTTATTTAGAAAAGAGAAGATTTAGGTAGGGGTTGGCAGTTAAGGCTGTTTAGACATTGAAGACCTATCACATGTATAAATGTTTAGTTATTACTCTAAAATTAGAAAGCTAAAATTATAAATCCACACAAAAGGAAAACAATCATTAAGTTACAGCTGATTAAAGAATGGAATTCACTGTCTAAGGCACTTCACGAGGAAACATGTTTGCTATAAGAAAAATCTGATACTTACATTCCAAATTTACAAGCAGATTCAGGTAGTAGTAAAACTTTTTACCATGGTCAGAGCAGAATTAGATTCTAAAATATTTAGTTTTTAAAACCACTTTAGGAACATGTCCAAATATTTTGTTGTTACTTTGAGTACAGTACTTTATGCCTAATATTTAAAGTGAGATGTCCTTATGTTGAGGTTTTATATTATAGAAATACCTATGAAATGAAAAATGACATGCTAAGGTAAAGTAAGTATCTGAATAGTAGGCTCTAGTCCAATAGTTCTTTTTTTTTTAAAGCACTCTAGTTTCTTTTTTTTTTTTTAATATATTTCTTTATTGATTTCAGAGAGGAAGGAAGAGGGAGAGAGAGATAGAAACATCAATGATGAGAGAGAATCATTGATCGGCTGCCTCCTGCACGCCCCCACTGGGGATCGAGCCCACAACCCAGGTATGTGCCCTTGGCCGGAATCGAACCTGGGACCCTTCAGTCCGTAGGCCGACGCTCCATCCACTGAGCCAAACAGGCCAGAGTGTCAAGTCCAATATTTCTTAGTGTGGTCTCAGCACCACACAAGCATCAATCATTTGGTGCAGGTTTTTGGACCTATTCTAAGACCTATGGCATCAAAACCTCTGCTAGGAGCTATCCAGATATCTATGATTTAAAAACAGGATGCCTGAAGATTCTTAAGCACATGAATGTTTTAAAACCTCTTTCCATGCATAATTAGGTTACAACCAGAGAATACTTTCTGCCTCATGCATAATTGAGTTCTTCCTCTATGGAGACACCAGTCAAGACAGGTTCTGGGATTACAGCAGAGAACAAAACAAAGTCTGCCTTCGTGGAATCTACTTTCTATCCAAGGGTTGAGAAAAGGACAGAAAAAAATTGATCAGACGTGAGTGTCGATTGGTAATAAGTGCTATGTAGAGCAATAAACTAATGTTAAAGGGAAAGAGATTTTAGAAGGAGAAAGTTACTATTTTAATAGGCAGTCTAGAAAGGCCTCTAATGTGATTTTTGAGCAGAAACCAGAACAAGTGATGGTGCAGCTATGTGGATTTCTGGAGAAATAGTATTCCAGGCAGAGGGAAGAACATTTGTAATGTCATCCCTAAACCTGGAAGCTTGCTCAGTATAGTCAAGGAAAGTAAGGAGGCCAATGTAACTGAAGTAGATTGGGTGAGGAGGAGAATTTTAAAAAGGCAAGGTGGAGTGTGGCCAGGGGCTAGATCATATAAAGTCTTATAGGCTTTTGGAAGAACTTTGACCTGTACTCTGAAGGAGAGAGAAAGTCACTGAAGCTTTTAAGCAAAGGAGTGATATGATCTCACTTACGTTTTGAAAGATCACTCTGATTATCCTGTTGCAGATAGCCTTTGGTCTTGTATGCATTAATTTGAAATGCCAATGAGTTGGTGAAGTAGAGTTGTTAGGGTCATTGGATATGTGAGTCTGGAATCGATGGGGATAATTCCAGGCTGCAGATTTTGGAGTCATGAGCTTACAGGTGGCAATTAAATCCATAATTTTGGAACACAAGGGGAAAAAACAGGTAAAAAAAAAGTACTGCTTCAATTTGTAGTCCCTCTACTTATGGTCAAGTAATAAAGGGCCTAAGAATTTACCATAGGATTTAGCAACATGGAGGTTCTTGGTGACCTTGGTAAGGGCTACTTTAGTGAATCGATTGGAGTGGGTTGAAGAAAACAATGGAAGAAAAGAAAATGGAGTCACTATAGACAACTGAAAATTGTCAGAGTTTTACTGTAATGGTGGGCAAAGAAATTAATAGCTAGGAGGGGAGGATGTAGGAATCGAGAGGTTAAAAAAAAGTATCATTACATATGAGCATCTGATAGAAGTTAGGAAAAAATTAATGCAAGAAAGGGGAGGGGAGAGTTTGCTGGAGTGATGTCCGTCAGTAGCCAGGGGGCTTGGGATAGAATGCACACGTGGAGGGGTTGGCTTCAAGAGCATAGATAGTTGAGCCATAGCTACAGAAAGGAAGGCAACGCATGTGAGTATAGGTTCAAGTAGGTTGTTTATGTGGTGGTAGAAGCTTGTGGAAATTCTTTTATTCCTCTTTCTCAGTGAAATAAGAAGGAAGTTCATTTGCTGCGAGTTGCAAGTAGAGAAGAAGATAGGAGAGATTTGAGGGGAAAGAGGATCGCGAGAGGGAATGGACTAATGAACTGTACTCAGGAGTATTAAGGGCCTACGTGAGATTAACATGCCAAGCCTTCACATTTGACAGGCTGACTGTAAGGAATCTCATCACACACGAGAAGATGACAGTGTCCCTGTCACCATTATTAATTTGATAATGTTCTGGAGGCGTGAGTTGATATTATTATAGAAGAGAAAGAAGCGAGAGGTATAAAAATTCAAAAAGGCAAAGTTAATCTTATAGATTACCTGATTATATTCCTAGAAGACCTAAGAGAAGCAACATAACTCTTAAAACAATAAGTAAATTCAGCAAGGTATCTGGATACAAAATTAATATCAAACAAAATCAGTAGCCTTCTATATACAAATAGCAATCCATCAGAAAATATACTGGACGAAGATAAACCATTTAGGAGAAGATGCCCAGGAGTAAACTTAACTAGAATTGTATAATCTTTTTCCTTTGTGAAGTGCTTGTGAGGTATGAGGCTCTGAGATTGGAAGGCTCAATATTATAAAGACATCAATTCTACTTTAATCTCTGAATTTTAACACATTCCTTCTTAGAAAGAAAATACTAAGAGATAGAGGTGGGATGTTGGGACTTGGACAAATTGATAAATAGAAAATTAAAAATTTTAACAGGGATATTCTGAAAAATTGAAGTTATGAGGAACAATCCTGCCAAATATTAAAATTATAAAATTAGGATGAACTTGAAATAGTATGGTCTGGTATATGAGTAGAAACTGAGGTGATAGGGTTTAGAGATAGACCTAAACACATACGGCAGTTTACATCAATGGCATTTTCATCTTAGTGGAGGAAGGACAAGTGGGTACCTTTGTCAGTAGTATAAAGTTGGTTTCCTACCTTCTGCCTCATACTAAAATAAATTTCAAGTGAATTAAAGATCTTATTAAATGAAAATATAAAAGTAGAAAAGAGTATGAAAAGAAATACAGTACCCTTGGAGTTGACAGGGCCTTTCTAATAAAGATAACAAAATCCAGAAACTTACGTGTGGTACAATGTTAACTAGATTCATTGTAGTAATCTTGTCATAGTATATACAAATATAGAATCATTGTACGCGTGAAATTAACATAGAGGTCAATTACACTCAAAAAAGACAATTTGGAAACTAAAAGTTGAAGTGCAGTTTTCATCATTCCTTCATTTTGCTTCAGAATAACATTGCTATGGCCTTGGAGGTTACTTACCGGGAACGGTTGCATAGAGTATACAAGGAGGTCAAGAATCGCCTGGACTATCATATCTCTGTGCAGAATATGATGCGTCGGAAGGAACAAGAGCACATGGTGCAGTGGGTGGAGAAGCATGTGGTACAGAGCATCTCTGCACAGCAGGTACGTGGTGTTTGAAGCTTCTGGACTTGGAGTGGTATCTCTGACAGGTGTCCTCTGGTGGCCCAGCCAGGAGTTTTTAGAGACAATCTCTGGTTGGTTTTTCTGAATGGTGGAACCTAGAAAATGCTGCACAGCTACCTGGGTGGCTTCCTTCTCCAGAGTTTGGTTAAAGGCCTCTTATCTCAGGTCAGAACAATAGAAAGATTGTTCAGAACACTGGTTGTTGCAGACTGTGATCAAGTTCATCATTTGGGAAACATTAACCAACACATTTAATTTCTCCCTAAAACATAGAGACTGGACAAGGTTATCTCTGAGCCCCTTCCATTTCCTAATTTAATGATTTTCATTCCATTTCCTCTTTCCCAGCACCTGATTTATTGGTCTTGAACAGAAATTTTTTCTATTTACCTAAACTTGATCTCCTTTTTAAAAATTATGTTCTTTATTTACTTATGACGTGATTTCTTCTTTCCCAGATATATAGTGTTATATTAATGAATTGTTTTTTTAATAAACTATCTTTTATGTAAAAAACATGTACTTATTTTAAAAAGTTGGAAAATGTAAAAAAGTGCAGAAAATAAAAGAACAGTTATTTTCATTCTTAATAATTTTGTATTGCTAATGTTAGTTTGCTCTCTTTTAAGCAGCTAGTAGCTGTACAGCTCACACCGATGGCATGTGGTTACAGGCGTAACTGGCTTCAAACTCTACATAGATTTTACTTATAAAAGCTGAGCCAGGGAGTTTTAACTAATCCCTGGATTTTCTTAAAATAAATTGCTTCTTCCCTGTGTAAATAAGTAAATAATTCCTAATAGTTTATTATATTTAAAGTCAGTAATACAACTAAAGATTGTGTAAGAATCTCAAGGTTTTGTAGGAGATAAGAATTACGTGTTTATATCCTTCCGTGATTTGGAAAGATCTAACCAGATTTCTCTTTCCTCATCACAGGAAAAGGAGACAATTGCCAAGTGCATTTCAGATCTAAAACTGCTTGCAAAGAAGGCTCAAGCACAGCCAATTATGTAAATGCATCTATCCCGACTGAGACAGCTAGAAACACTTGAGTGACGGACTGGAAACTAGGCTGTGACAAAAGCTTTCTGTATCGCCATCTGCTGGAGTTACAGTTTACCCCACTTAAAAATGAAAAGCGTGAGTTTCATCTAGTGAGAGAATTAAAACAATCTATTGGCCAGTGAGATGTTTATTGTCCTTCTTGCTCTGCATTTTGAGTTGTTCTATGATCACTTTTGAATGAGCAGTTTCCTCTTAATACAATTTGGTACCTGACTAAAGACTACCAAGTTATAATTTAAATTTGTAATTAATGCTATCATCTTACAATAAAGTGACAGTTGAAACAAGGTTTTTTCAAATTGTGTAATCTTCTGAAATACTATTTCAACATTTGCCATATGGGTAAAAATTAAAGATGTCATTGAAATGATAATCTTGTTTATAAGACCATTACTATTGGTAAGCTGCTTCTGGCTAACTGACAGGTTATGGACAATTTAAAGCTTCTTAAAATAATGAAAGGGAATATTGTACATCAAGTCATTCCATTTACTTTGTTATAATTTTAGTAATATATCAATGGAAAATATTAAAATTGCTCTTAAGAATCCAGCAGATAGCCCTAGCCGGTTTGGCTCAGTGGATAAAGCGTTGGCCTGTGGACCAAAGGATCCCGGGTTTAATTCCGGTCAAGGGCACATACCCGTTGGTTGCAGACTTCTCCCGGGCCGGGCCCTGGTCAGGGCTCATGCAGGAGACAACCAATCGATGTGTTTCTCTTACATTGATGTTTCTCTCTGTCTTTCCCTCTTTCACTCTTCCTGAAAATCGATGGAAAAATACCCTCGGGTGAGGATTAACAAACAAACAAAAAAAGAATCCAGCAGATAAATCAGAAAGTTCTGCCCTTCTATAGGTTTGTCTGCATTTAATTCTTTCATGTTTACATAAAGTTTTACTTGTACACAATGGGCAACTTACATAATAGGAAATATTTAAAAATATGTATCATGAGTAATTGCTATTTTCTTGACTTCCTATGATTTTAACTTATGTAAAAGTGTTTGGATCAATATTTATCGATGGCTAATATATTCATTTACTCTAGAAATCAGATTGATATAAGGGATTAGACTCGATGCTGTCGGTGAGCTGGTTAAAGCAGTCTCTTATCTTTGTTTCTAATGCAGGATCTTGAAGTTCACAGAACAGACAGTTAAGAAGGGAAGATAGATATAAATTCGGAGAGGGTAGGAAAGTGTGGAAATCACAAGTATACAATGAAACCATCAGTTTTATTACCTCTGACCTTGATGGTAAGATTGTCCTACAAAACCCCAGGCCCTTCATCACACAGACGTAGTCCAAAAGTTGGAGAAGCTGAAGGATGATCCAGGGAAAGATTGGGAAGTTGCAGGCCCGGCTGCAATGAACTGGTGAACCAACAGATGACAACATATATGGGCTACAAAATAGACACCTCACATCCGCCCTCTAAACTTGCTCAAGAATCTCTTGCGGCTCACTCTTACTAGAATATTCAAGAAAGAGAATTTTGGAAAGTATAGTTCAGTCTAACCAAATCGACATGTTATGAACCACCACAACTATCCTGTCAAATGTTAACCTGAATGAGTAAAACTTAAAGCAAAAATTCTAGTCCTAAGAAGTCAATGAAAGCATTTAGTAAAACATGGAGAACAGAAAAGCAACAGGTTGGAAAAGAAATGTCTAGGCTGGCATTGAAAGGAAGTTAGGATTGGAATCCAGCAAGGTGGCGCAGCAGCTGATTGTAGAGAAGCCACTGGAGGAGAGTAACATTTTTTCAACTCAATAAGTTAAGAGTGAAACATAAATAGGAATTATATTTGAGTCCCTAAGTTCTATGCTTAGAAGTTAGATTTTGTTCTGAGGACAGGGAAGCCAATGAAAGTCTCCAGCAGAGAAATGATGACTAGATTCTTGTTTCAGAACAATCAGTACCAACTAGAGGGCGGTTTGGAAAGAGGATGTTGGCTCATTCTAACTAAAGGACATTGAAGACCGTAACTATAGGCCTTAGCAGTGTGGATGGAAAGAAAGGAATTAGTGAGAAATACTAGAGGCAACATTAGTAGGACTTGAGCAGGGAGACTATGGGAGAAGGAATGAATTAAGTTGAGTCACGGTTTACTTGCTTCAGAGAAGAAAAGGCACTGTTTACTGTGATTTGGAATATAAGAGGATGTCTGTTTCAGAAAAGAAAATAGGGCTAAGTATAGAGCCACGAAAGAACATGTGTTAGAGGAAATGCAGAGAAAGAGGATTCTGCAAAAGAGGGAGTCATTGGAGGAAAACCAGGAGAGGGTAGGGCCATGAAGTCAATAGACTGGAGAGTTTCATATAGGAAGAGCCAATTTCTCCAGGAGGTGAAGAGGATTGAAAGCGCCCAGAGCCCAGCCGCCGGCGTTGCTCAGTGGTTAAGCATCAACCAATGAACCTGGAGATTGCAGTTTGATTCTGGTCAGGGCACGTGCCTGGGTTGCAGGCTAGATTCCCAGTGTGGGACGTGCAGGATGCAGCTGATCAATGATTCTCATCATTGATGTTTCAGTCTCTCTCCCTCTCCCTTCCTCTCTGAAATCATTGCCCATAGAGGTAATAGCTTGGAGTCTTTGGTGGCCCTCCTTAGAGTAGCTTTGGTTGAATGGCAGGGACAGAAAATAGGTGATAGTGGTGTTGGAGGATTAGAAGGCAGTGGGGAAATAGATCTATGTAGCATAATTTCCAGAGCACTACTCACCCCAGTAGACGGTAACTATTGGGAGCCACAGGTGGGCTCAGAGGAATGTTGGAAGCTGAGACAGGCTGGAACAAATAATAGCTGTGAAGAAAAGGCCATAGAAGGAAAGACTGAAAAGATTGCAGAGGGATGATAGAAGTCAAGTCCCTGAGTGGGAAGCGATACTCAGATGACAAGTGGAGGAATTGGCCTTCAACAGAAGGTGGACTTCTTCCACTGAAACTAGCAAGGTAAGGGTGGACCTTGAAAGAATGAAGCTTTTCAGTGAGGAAACAGGAAACTCATTCAGCAGTCATTTAGGAAAAGCCCACAGTGTCAGGCACTGCTCAGAACTAGGGTTAGTAGGACAAGTATAGTTTTTGTCCACTGACCTTACAGCGTAGACATTGAACAATATGTGTTCCTAATGTTAAAGCTGGGGCGGGGGTGGGGGAGGTGTGAAAGGAGCTCCATAAGTGAACTTACTGTCGTGTAGGAGATCGTGAAAGGCCGCCTGAGTGATCATCCCCGTTTCTCATGTGGAATCTGCAGCACTAAAGGATCCACTAACTGGCCCTCACCAGTCCTACCTCTTGCCTGAGCCCAAATGTGATATTGTTACTCCTCTTCAGCAGTCTCTCCATTGCCTTTAAGGTCAAGTTTGTTTAGGCTCCCCCCTCACGTAGTCTTGCCCTCCAGCCTTTCTTTCCTCTCCCATTCCCCATCCCCACCCCACCCTCATACCCCACAGCATCCATGAGGGGGGAATATTTGCATTTCCCTGAACGTGACAAAGCATGCCTTTGCTCAGGCTGTCCCTGTCTAGAATGCGCTTCCTCCTAGAAAATGTGACTCCTCTTTCAAGATGCAATTCAAACATCATCTCCACAATGCTTTTCTTAACACCTGCTCTCCCTCCTCACTGGGTAACCTGAGCCCTTTCTCTTTTGGATTCCACTTCACACTGTAGAGATGCCCAACATTGCATCTAAAGCACTCATTACGCTTACGTACTCCAGAACATAGCACTGTGTTTGGGTCGTAGTAGGTGCTCGGTAAATGTCTGATTAATTCATAAATCCTCTAAGTACTGAGTTGCTGCTGTCTCCTCCTCTGGCTCCTCTTCCTCCTCCTGCCCTTTGGTGACATCTTTGATCACAGTCATTGATGTTATCTTCCTCTCCTAAATGCCTCTCAGATGAATTTATATCGCTTCATCGCTCTACTGCTGGTCCAAGCTATTATCCCTCAACTGGGTCATGGAGTAACCCCACAGCCGGGCTTTCCTATCTGTTCTGACTGCTTTCCAAGCTGCTCTCCTTTATTTTCAGGGGTTCTTTCAGACTGCAGGTTTGATTGTGTCACCCTTGTTTAAATGCCTTTAGTATAGATAAACCCGCTTCTCTTAAAATGAAGACAGAAGCTCTGAGGGAACTGGCTCGGCCTCCCTCTTCAGCTTCATCCCCTCCGGCTCCACATCTCACACAGCCTGCATTATGCTTGAAAAACTGCCCTCACATACGTTTGTTTGTTGTTTGCTTGGACTTCCTATCCACCTTTTTGACACAGGGCTTTTGAATTTTAACATTCAGTTCCCTGTGATCTTCTCCCCCCACCCCACCCAGCTCTTGGTCTAGTGAAACTCCAACTCACACCTCAGATTTGGCTTGTGTTTCTCCAGGAAGCCCGCCCTGGTTCCTTGTGTCACAGGCATATACAGCCAGAGGGGCCTTCACAGCCCATGGGATTGCTACCATTCCTCTGTCCTCACAGCCTCCTAGTCTGAGAGTTCCATGAAGGCAGGAAAGGCCGTTTTCTCACCACGGTATCCTCAGAACTTAGGCTCATACATGGCACAAAATAATTGTTCACTGCGGAGTGATGAAAAAATGAATTCTCTCAGCCACTGAGATTCAAAAACTTGGCGTAGTCATTGACTCATCCTGCTGTTTCATTCCCGGATCCATGTCCCAAGTCTTATAACTTCCCATCTTATAGCAGGTTTCCAGTGGGTTCTGCTCGTGCCTTTATTAAATACCTAAAATACTGCTCAACTCTCCTGGTTTATTTCCTCCTCTCTTCCTCTTCCCACACTTTATCCTGTGTGATGTGGTAGAACCTTCCTTAAAGGCCATGTTTATTATATCCCAATTCAAAAACCATTCATGGTTCCTTATTAACACTTAATATTTCTTGCTTGGATGGAAAGACCTCCACAATCTGGCTGAAGTCCATCTTTGGAACTGTTTTTTACTTCCCACCCTTAACCCAGACTGATATCTTAGAAATCCATCACTGGGCCTGAGGCACTCCTCACACTGTTTCTCCCTCCTCCCTCCATTCAAACCCCACCTGTGCCCCAGGCCCAGCCCCAAGTGTGGGCATATAGCCTAGCGCCTGTGGACTGTGGTTCACAGCCACATGCAGCTCTTTGGCCCTTTGAGTGTGGCTCTTCCACAAAATACCACATGCGGGCGCGCGTACAGTGCGATTGAAACTTTGTGGCCCATGCGCAGAAGTCGGTTTTCGGCCTGGGAAAGTCTATTTTGAAGAAGTACTGTTGATATTTGGCTCTGTTGACTAATGAGTTTGCCGACCACTGGCCCTAGCCTGACTCCCAGCTCTGTTAGCTCTTTCCTCATTGAGTTCCCCTACCCTTTGGCCTCCCAGACCTCGCTGCCTGGCCACATCTGTCCTGTCCTCTGGTTCTCACCCTACTTGCCTACTCCTTGCACAGGCCTTCCGATCACCCATGCTCTCTGAAGACATCCTCTCATTTACTCGCGAGCATGGCATTCTGCTGCTTTTCTTCATGGCCCTTAACTCACCCTAGGATGATCCCTTCACCCATTTAGCACATGTTCCAATCAGATGGTAGCTCCATGAGGAACTTCTCTGCCTTGCTCTCAGAATTACCCACCACACCCAGCCCACTGTACGACCCATCATAATTACTTACTGAGTATATTTATTGATGCTGTTTTATGAATGGATGTTTATAAATGATTTGCCTTCTCTTTGAAGGGCTCTCCGTGCTCTTAACACACAGTCTGCACAGGGGGCACTTAACTCTAACATGATAGCTCAGTTTCTTTTATTGGTTAGAATAAATGACACAGTGAGATGCTTGCTGACAGTGGTCATGTCATACTGCTGTGACCCCCATAGTATCCGCCATGTGGTTGCTCCACGTGTCCTTAATTAGAAATAAACTTGTCTTATCCCTTGTGCTCTGACATTCAAGTGTCCAAAGATACAAAAGACGTTTTCTGCTTATGGGATAAAAAATACAAAATACAGTGTTGGCCTCAAAGAGGAAGTCTGTCCTCAGGTTTAGTTGATTTGCAAGACCAAGCTTGACAGTGGCGTCATTTCGTCATTTCTGAAAAAATAGGAGTAGCCACGGAAGCAAAAGTTCAGTTTTAGACGGGGCATTTCGTGACTGGACTTTTCCTTTCAAGGTAAATGCGTTTATCCCAAGTTTTTATTCTACACAGAATAATTGCTCACCCAAGAAAAATGTCCTCTCATTGTTAATGGTTTCTATCATTTCTTTTTCTTTCCAACTTTATTTGGTGGGGGAAGGGTTATATTTGAATGTCTGCATTGAGTTGGTTAATGTAATGGCAATCTGGAAGATTCTGGTGCCTGACAAGATGTGAAAAGGTATGTATGGCATCGTTTCTATTTTCATTCATGCTTCTGTGAATATGTGAGTGTTTTTAAAGGGACATGTGTTTGTTTTTTTTCTCAACCTGGATCTGTAAGTGACTGTGGCCCTGTGGTTTTGTGTGATGTTTGGTCTTTCAGGGTCGGATGGCCCATCTTTTTGTCCAGGTGGCTGTGGTAACATTTCTTTGGGGCAGTTGCAGATTCAGAGCCACTGATGTAAAAGGTTACGATTGTACAGAAACTTGCCATGCTCTTCTCTTCCTTTCCCAGGGGTAAGGTCTAGTATAAGTTCATAGGATTAGTTCATACTCTGTTTACTGAGCATAAACATGTATTTCAATATATTTAAAATGCTATCTAAATATTTTATCGTGCTTGACAAAGAACATCATTGACTTTTAATGAAAACAGGAACAAAAAAAGTGCTAGGAAGGTAGTTTCCACTGCTGATTCTGCTGTTTGTGGAAAGCATCCGGTTCTCCCAGCTCAGAGTTCTCTCACCCAGTTTCCCTGTGGCCTTTCTCACTGTTCTACATGCACGATCTAAAAACATCTGGTCGGATTGTGAGGTACTTGATAGAATGTTACTGTTGCTACTCGTCCCTGGCAGTGAGGTCCTGCTTCCAGCCCTCCCCCATGCCCCAGACCTTGGAAATGGATTCACTTTTGGGAGCTGAACAAATAACTAGTGGCATTTGTTGTCTAAATTACCTTAAAACACAATAGATATACCAAAGCCAAAAATACTTAGCATGGGTTTACTTAAATATGAAATAAAATTGTGGCCTCCTAGAACTCTTTTATTATAAAATAATAACATGTAAATAATAAACAGGGAACTGGTTAAACAAGCTATAATACACAGCTGTAACAGATCTATCACCATGAAAAATACTAGGAGAAAGTTTGTAATGGCATGGGAGAATGTCTATGATAAAAAGCTTAGTTTGTGGGTGTTTTTTTAAAGGATATATGAAGAAATATCTCAACTAGCCTTTTAAAACATGCATGGCAAATACTCTGATCTCACTTATAGTGGGATCTTTAAAAATCAAACTCATAGACACAGAGAACAGATGCCAGAGACAGAAGGGGGTGTGGGGAAAATTGGTGAAGATGGTCAAAGGTACAGACTTCCAGTTATAAGATAAATAAGATCTGGGAACAGCATGGTGATTATCTTAAATAATAAAAGGCTAATATGCAAATCGACCAAATGGTGGAACGACTGGTTGCTATGATGCGCACTGACCACTAGTGGGCAGACACAATGCAGGAGCCAGGCTTACGGCTGGTGAGCGCAATAGTGGTGGCAGGAGCCTCTCCTGCCTCCACAGCAGTGCTAAGGATGTCCGGGGGAGCCGGCCAAAGCCCTCAGTCGGATATCCCCCGAGGGCTCCCAGACTGTGAGGGGGCATAGACCAGGCTGAGGGACCAACCCTCCTCCTCCGCCCCGAGTGCACAAATCTTGTGCACCAGACCTCTAGTAGTTAATAATACTGTATTGCACATTTTAAAATTGCTAAGAGAGTAGATCTTAAACATTTTTATCATAAAAATGTAACTGTGAGATGATAGATGTTAACTAAACTCATTGTAATCATTTTGCAATATATATATATATCAAATCATTAATTGGTATACCTGAAACTAATACAATGATATTTCAATTATATCTCAATAAAACTGGAAAAAAGTGAAAAACTACATTTAGAATTTATGGAATACAAAAAAAAGGAAATACCCTAAAATATTAAACTATGGGTAGTAAGAGTTTAGATGACTTCTGCTTTTTGGTGCTTTATACTTTTTGGTACAAATACATAAAAAATAGAGGGAAAATATAGAAAGCTTGATATATAACAAATAGAACCATAGCCTAGGTGAGAATGTTTTCACTCAAAAAGACAATATGTGAACAGAATATAAGTGTCTGATAGAACCTAGAGGAAGGACCTCCAGCAACAAAAATTTGTAAAAGTTCAATCAATACTGCATGGGAGAGGGAGGCAGATGCATCAGACCTAGAGGATACTCAGTTCAAAATATCCTTTCATCTCCCATCCTACTTCAATTCAATGCTTACCAAGCAAAATTATGGTTTTTATTGGCTTTCTTACATGTTCTGATAAGTGCTGCTCGTTATACCAACATGCTCCTTATTTCAGTTTATACGTCACTCTCCTCTGAGTTGGTTGGTGGAAGTTCTTGTGTAACCAGTCAGTTCTAGGTGCCCTGATAAGATCAAATTCCTGGACCTGCAAAGCTGAGGACGGACTGCGGAGCTGTGGCAACCACACCACATAAAGTCTGTGACCACTGATCTCACTAGAACACTCGTCACGACCTGCCTCTCCTTGTTACTGCTCCTATGTCGAGGTCCCGGTTGACCCGTCCACTGCCTCTTCTTTCCAGGCTCTCTCAGAGGTTCCTTCTTTATTTCAGGGGAAGACAGAATGGGAGGAGGTTCATCCAAAAACGATCCCAACACTGGTAAGTTCAGGACAGAAACCGTTACCTGCCTTACTGCCTGGTTAAGTGAACTGGAATAATTGGGAGGTGCGCTTGAGGGCTGTAATGGGACAACGTTTCTGAGGTTGGAAGGATCAGAATTCACCATGATGCAGTCATACCAGGGAGAGTGAGACGGGGAATCTGAGGGAACTGTCTGGTCCTCTAGATTGGAGTACAGGGTGTCTCTCTGCTTGGGATTAGACCAGCTGGGTAGTTTGTGGGAATCTAGTTGACTTCCCTCACTACCCACCCCATTTGTGGTGTAGGGATTGGGAACACTCACCGTGGCTGCCTTTGGCTTCACTGCAAACAAATGAAAAAACAAAAAAAAAAAGGCAGTGGGTGCCAAGGTCAGATTCCCAAGGACCTTGGGAAACACTAGTTCTAGGATCTCTGCTTAAATCTGGGAAGCACAGGCGGTGTTTTTGTTTATCAAAGGGAGCTATGGGTTTATCTAAGGGACATACGCTAGGCTTTTCATTCATTTGTGTAGCTGATGGTTTTTTAAGTTCCAGTTCTAATTTCCATGTTAAAGTACTCAGGACCTAAGGCAGGATGTTCTCTCCATTTGCGGAGTTGTAGTCCCTGTCATTAATCTCCACTGGTTACTTGGGTAGGGCGGGGCACCTGGGGGCATGTAAGCCTAGGTGAGGATCAGTGGCAGATACATTAACCCCCTTTATGTTCTCTCATTGACAAAGGAGTCCACACCACAACAGCTCCAAGAATTACCCCTGCACCCTGCCCTTCCGAGTAAGTGAGCATTCTCCCACCCACTTCCTCTTCTACTACATGGCGCTTGATTTTGTGTTGACAGCTTTGCGTTATGGGCTTGGGACGGGACATCTGAGGAGAAGGGGCCAGAGACAATAGAAAAACTAAATCCATTTTTTATCCTCTTACCTAGGGACCCCCCCAAGCCTCGAGAGATCCGTGAATCCTTTAAGTTTATAAATAAAATTTGTTATGTGGGGCCACCTATGAACATTTTTTAAAATTACAGTTGACATAGCATATTCTGTTAGTTTTAGGTGTACAACATGATTCGACATGTGTATAACTTACAACATACCCTGTCAATCCCCCCTCCCGTCTGGTAACTGTCGATTTTTTCTCTGTATCTATGAGTTTGTTTTTGTTTTGTTTTATTTTGCTTTTTAGATTCCACATATAAGTGAAATCATGCTATTTTTTTCTCTCTGATTTATTTCACTTAGCATAATACCTTCTAGATTCATCCATGTGGTCACAAATGGCAAGATTTCATTCTTTTTTATGGCTAATATTCCAAGATATATATCACATCTTCTTTATTCATTTGTCTATTGATGGACACTTAGGTTGTTTCCATATCTTGGCTATTGTAAATAATGCTGCAGTGAACATAGGGGTACATATGTCTTTATAATTAGTGTTTTGGATTCCTTCAAATTCTACCTAAAAGTAGAATCACTGGGTCATAAGGCAATTCCATTTCTTATTTCTTTAGGAACCTCCATACTGTTTTGCATATGGCTGCACCAATTTACAACCCCACCAACAGTGCACAAGAGTTCCCTTTTCTCCACATCCTCGCCAACACTTAATTTATTGATTTATTGATGATAGCCATTCTGACAGGTGTGAGGTGATATCTCAGTGTGGTTTTAATTTGCATTTCCCTGGTGTTGAGTATACTTTCATGTCTATTGGCCATCTGTATGTCCTCTTTGGAGAAATGTCTACTCAGGTCCTCTGCCCATTTTTTATCGGTTTATTTTCTTGGTGTTGTTATATGAGTTGCTTATATATTTTGGATATTATTGAATGCATCATTGGCAAATATCTTCTTCCATTCAGAAGGTTGTCTTTTTGCTTTTATTTTTGATGGTTTCCTTCACTGTGCAAAAACTTTTTAGTTTGATGTAGTCTGGTTTTGCTGTTGTTGCTGTTTCCCTTGCCCAAGAAGAGACATCCAAAAAGGTATTATTACCAAGAGCAATGTCAGAGAGTTTATTGCCTATGTTTTCTTTTAGGAGTTTTATGATTTCAGGTCTTTAAGTATTTAATCCATTTTTTGTTTATTATTGTATATGGTGGTCCAGTTTCATTCTTTTGCATGTGTCTGTCCAGTTTTCCTAACACTGTTTATTGAAGAGATTGTCTTTACCCAACTGTATATTCTTTCCTCCTTTGTCAGAGATTAATTGACCACGTAGGCATTGTTTGGTCCGCACCGAAAGGAGGCGGACCAAAACTGTTGTGAGGGTTTAAGAAATTTTATTACATTCTCTCACCGCTGGCTGAGACCAGTGTGTCAGCGTCAGCCCCGAGGGGGTGGTTATGTTCTCTTATATATGGTAGAAGTATGCAAAAATAGGGTCAGGATATGGGTGCACAAGTTGGTCAAGCAGTGGGGAGGGCAGGAGTTGGTCAAGGGAGGAGAGTGCACAGGTCAGTAGGAGGGAGAGGACTTCTTATCTTGCTTCTGCAGGCACCAGCCCTCTGCCCCAAGCTATGGGGAAAGGCTTATAATAATACATATTTCAGAAAACATGTCCAAGTAGGAGAGATTAAGGGTAGTTCATCCTAATTGGCATGGGCTTATTTCTGGGTACTCTATTCTGCTCCATTGATCTGTGTGTCTCTTTTGATGCTAGTATCATGCTGTTTTAATTACTATAGCCTTGTGGTATAGTTTGATATTAGCGTGATACCTCTAACTGTGTTCTTCTTTCTCAAGATGGCTTTGGCTATTCAGGGTCTTTTATGGTTCCATATAAATTTTAGGATTATTTGTTCTAGTTATGTGAAAAATGCTGCTGATAGTTTTATAGAGATTGCATTAAAATCCGTAGATTGCTTTAGGTAGCATGGGCATTTTAACAATGCTAATGCTTCCTGTACACGAGTACAGTATATATAGCCTTTCATTATTTGTGTCTTCTTCAGTTGCTTGCTTCAATGTCTTATAGTTTTTGAGTATAGGTCTTTTGCCTCCTTAGTTGAAGTTATTCCTAGGTATTTCATTCTTGCTGATGCAATTGTAAATGGGATTGTTTTCTTAATTTCTCTTTCTGATAGTTTGTTATTGATGTATTAAAAATGCAGCCAATTTCTGGTTATTAATTTTGTATCCTGCTATTTACTGAGTTCATTTATTCTAATAGCTTTTGGGTGGACTTTTTAGGGTTCTCTATATGTATAGTATCATGTCATCTGCAAATAAAGACACTTTTACTTCTTCCTTTCCAATTCAGATGCCTTTTATTTCTTTTTCTTGTCTGATTGTTGTGGCTAGGACTTCCAATGCTATGTTAAATGAAACTGATGAAAGTGGATGTTCTTGTCTTGTTTCTGATCTTAGAGAAAAAGCTTTTAGCTTTCTCCATGGAGTATGATGTTAGTTGTGGGTTTGTCATATATGGCCTTTATGATGTTGAAGTATGTTCCCTCTATCCTCACTTTGCTAAGAGTATTTATCATAAATGAATGTTGGATTTTGTCCAATGCTTTTTCTGCATCTATCTGATATAATCATATGATTTTTTTTTCATTTTGTTTCTGTGGTGTGTTACATTAATTAATTTGTGTATATTGAACCAGCCTTGCATCCCAGGAATAAATCCCACTTGACCATAATATATGATCTTTTTAATGTATTGCTGAATTCGGTTTACTAATATTTTGTTGAGGATTTTTACATCTTTGTTCATGGCCTATAGTATAGTTTTCTTTTCTTTTTTTTGGGGGGGGGGCGGGGGAGGTAGTGTCTTTGTCTGGTTTTGGTACCAGGGTAATGGTGGCCTTATAAAATGAGTTTGGGAGCTTTTTCTCCTCTTCAATTTTTTGGAATAGTTTTAGAACTATGATTATTTTTTGAGGGAAAGAGAGTTCACAGCTTTCATTGAGGCTTTCAAATGGATCTGAAACCCAAAACCAAAAAGTTGAAAAGCAGTGGGAAGCGTGAAAGCTATTTTAGAGGCTTACCATAGAAGGAAAAGGTTACACACTGATCTTTAAAGGACCTTCAAAAAGCCCAGAAGGTCATCTGCTCCCTCTTTTTGCCACAACAGCAAAGAACTTCATTTGGCCTTAGCCTTTCTTGCTGGAAGTCTACTGACATTGCTGCTGGTGGCCCTTGTCTTCTTCATCATAAAGAGCTACAGAAAATGTGAGTGGCCTCCGAGAGATGGGGCAGCAGTTCTTTCTCTGCTGTTGAGAATAGAGTTAGCCTTGAATGGCTAATGGAAAGAAGGGGATAAAACCTGCTCAGCCCACCTTCTCGGCAGACCACAGATTTGAATTCCTCCACTTCTCAGCTGCCCTCCAGACCCTCCACCTTTCCCACCCGCACCACCTCCCTCCCAGCCCACCCCTTCACCCAAGACCAAAGGGAGAGGCTTCTAATTCCTCCAGACCCCATTGGTGAGATTTGTCCCCTTTTTTCCTGGCACTTATGGCAGATCACTCAAGTCCCCACGCTCTGGATCCTCACTCAGATTCTCTTGCCAAGGTAAGATGACCACGCTGTTTCCATGACACTGGAGACCTGCTGCCATTGGAATGTCCCTCTATGCTCTATGGCTTATCCACTAAACAGTAGTATTGCTTTCTGGATGCTGGGCAGTGATTCTTTGAAGGGTTCTTCTGGTCTTTTTGGGTCTTCTCTGACTGAAGCTTTCAAGTTGCTTCTGAAGAGACACATTCCTCCAAATTGAACTCGCTCATTCCTCCTCCTCCTTCCTCTGTAGTTGTCATCCAACCCGGAGGAGGCACTTACCTCTGCCAGCATGGCTCTCAAAACCTCAAAAGAAAAGAGAGACGACTTGATTGCAAACCATTCTGCAGACTCGAACTCCGTTATCTATGCTCAGATTAAATTGGCAGACTCATCCTGAGTTTCCAATAAGGCTTGAATCCAGTTCCTCTCACGCCAGCTGCATCTTCATACATCGCTTTTCCTTTGTAGAAAATTTGGACCACAATCTGGGTGAAACTGCAGATGGAGTTGTTTGGGTGTGATCTGGCAACCTTGGCTATCAGTTTTGTGACCAGGGTCAGTCTTATTCCTGTATCTCCCACTTGGACTAATAAAATGGAATTCCCCGGAGAACCGCGACTGCCCCCCTTCGTCCTCTTCCAAAGTGTGAGCTACAAGCTCAGTGCACCAAGAGTGTTCACTCAGTGTCACTGATCAACTTGGGAAGAGTCAACCAACCCAACAATCTAACAAGAATTACAAATAAAAGCAAACCCTCTGTGATGTTGGCTCCTTCTTCATCATGTGTCCCTGTTACCTCCAGATATCAGGGCCAAAAGATCTCCAAGTGATGTTAAAGGAAAAGGCACGCAGTTGAACACAATTCTGCATATTCTTGATTCATGTGGAAAATACCTGTGTGTGTGTGTGTGTGTGTGTGTGTGTGTGCGTGCGCGCGCACACCTGTGTTTGTATACTATATTCAGGGTATCCCAAAAAAACGTATACTCACTTCAGTAGCTGATAGCTCACTTTTGAAAATGAAATATTTTAATGAACACTGCCTTTATAATTATTCAAAGTGTGTATATGCATTTTTTGGGACATCCGATATTTAGTTTGTCCCCAGAAGGAAACACTGTTAACTGGTCTTAGTGATCACCCCTGATAACTGAGGGACTGAGGGGTGGCATGGAAGGACATAGGCTTTCCCTTAAATGCCTTTTGTAACTTTTCAAAAAATATATTTGTATTGATTTCAGAGAGGAAGGGAGAGGGAGAGAGAGATAGAAACATCAATGATGAGAGAGATCATTGATTGGCTGCCTCCTGCCTGCCCCCCCACTGGGGGTCGAGTCACAACCTGGGCATGTGTCCTTACCTGGTATTGAACCCGGGAGCCTTCCATCCACAGGCTGACGCTCTATCCACTGAGCCAAACCCGCTAGGGCCTTTTGTAACTTTTAACATTCTTCCTTTACCTGTTGAGCATCTTCAGGGGCCTGATACCTAGCGCTCATTTCCCCACCTGAACTCTGAACAACTGAGAGAGAAGAGGACTCGGGCAGACAGAGAACAAAGTACTATCTTTATGACAGAGTCCACACTGGAAAGGACAGCGTGTCCTGGAGCTGCAGACAGTGGGCTTCAGACCAATGAGCCCTGTGGGGATAGAGCTGCACCGAGGCAGGTCCCTCCCACCCAAACCGGTGCCGGCTAACCCCATGAGCTTCAGGTCACGTGCTCTTTGTAAGCTGCACCCAAAGATTAAAAAAGAAAGAGGAAGCACAGAGTAGGTACGCCCAGTTCTGCCTCCAGTTTCCCACACTGTGCCTCCAAAGGGGCGTCGCTGTGGGGTGTCACCCCAATGGGGCTCAGTGTACAGGGAAGGAAGCAGGAGTGGGGAGTGGGGAGCCTCCTCCACAAACCTCTTTTAAAAATATGTCAAATAATGTTTTTAAAAATCAATGTAAGAAAATTAAAGTTCATAGAGCTGACATAATCTACCCAACGTGTGGCAGAGCAAAATGGAAACCAGATCCTCTGACTTCTGATTCCTGCATCTGGCCTGCACTGCCCGCTGCCCCAGCACGAAGAGGGGCAGAGAAACCAGACAGGTAAGGGGGCAGGCCACATGGGCAGGAGAGCGTGATTTTTCTGAGACAGAGCAGCTGCTCCTGACAGCTGGCTTTTGAGGAGACAGTGGAATTGGGGTTTGATCGAGGAGTGGGCTTTTGAGGAGACAATGGAATTGGGGTTTGATCGAGGGAGCTGATAGGTCCAGGAGAAAGTGACACGTTAGGGATGCAGGCTTGCGAAGAGGCCTGGGCACATCAGAGCAGGCAGCCCCACGAGGGCAGCAGAGCGCCACCAGTTCTCCTCCCCCCAACAAGGAGGCCTCATTCACTTCCTTTACTTTTTTTTAAAGATTAACTTTTTACTTCTCTTTTTATTTTTTTATTTTATTTTATTTTTTTCTGTACATCAGGTTATTTATTCACTTGATTCTTAGATTCATTTGTTGATAGATGCATATTTGTTGTTCATAATTTGTATCTTTACCTTTTTCTTCTTCCTCCTCTTCTTAAAAAAACTTACTTCTCTTTTTAAAAATTTTTTTTTTATTAATTTCAGAGAAGGAGGGAGGAAGGGAGGGAGGAAGACACCAATAATGAGAGAATCATTGAATGGCTTCCTCCTGCACGCTGGGATCAAGCCCACAATCGGGGCATGTGCCCTGACCGGGATCAAACCATGACCTCCTGGCTCATGGGTTGACGCTCAGCCACTGAGCCACACCACCACTGAGCCACGGCGGCTGGGCCTCATTCATTTTCAAAGGTTCCCAAACTCTAGGAGGACATCAAACAATTCTACCCACCCCAAAGCTAGAAGCCACATCAGCTTCTCGGTTCAGAGCCAGTTCCTTAGCCACGTGTATGTGAAATATCAGATTCATTGTTTTCATGAAGCTTCCCATTTTTAACAGCAGAGCTCTGTTTTCAAAGTCTTGTGTGTTTTTTTGTCTCACTGTCACGAAGAGTGATGTACAACTAGCCTTGCTGGAGAGTGAGATGAGTGAGTGAATAACTGACTGTTGATTGGGAATCTTTGCAGGTGAAGGAAGAAACGAGGCCCTGGATCATGGAAGCAGATAAGCCTGTAGGGCCCTCAGGGAGGTACGTGTAACTCTCCCAAGACATCTAGAGTGGCTTCATCTTTCGTGGAAGGTGGTTGTCTGCTCTCTTGCCTGCTGTCGTAGGCAGTCCTCACTGAGCCCAGACTGGATTGCTGTTTGTAGTGGCTCCTCTAGTGAGTTCGGTGCATGGCCACAGGGGAGGGATCGGGCTGGTTTGTGGCTGAGGGATAAGACAGTACTTTGATGTTGGATCTGAGAATCTGGAAGGAAGGGGGACTGGCTGTATGGAAACAGGGAAGATGTAGGAACGGGGTGACATCCACACGCCCTCCCCTTTTCTTCAGGCTGTTGACTGGCTTTGAGTTCCTTCCCTATGGAGAGAGGGATTTTTTCGGATGATGATGAAGGAACTGTGTTCATAGAGGACTTGGGAGAGCCTGGACCTGAAGGTGCAGGGTGTGTGCAGAATCGAGCCAACCTCCCTGTCCTAGCCCTGCTCAGGCCAAAGGGCCACTTGAGTATCCTGAGCACTGAGACTGGCCAGCACCCTATTGGAAGAGACCAGAAGAGCAGGGTTTTTATGAGGACAGAAGAAGCAGTATGGGGAGACCCTGGGAACTCCCTGAAATAGCAGGAGAGACACTACATGGGGAGAGAGGGTGCAGACACGCAGGTGGGAGCTAAGAGAGGTGGGTGCAGACATGCTGGTGGGAGCCAATTCGGTAATTCGGGTGTTAATGACAATATAACCTCACTTGCACCTACAGTGGCTGATGCCTCTGCCTTGACTTGTGTTCCTGATTTGAATGAATATCTCATTTAAGCTTTTGCATTTTGGTTTCTCATTGACCCAAACCAGCATCCATTCAGTCTTCAAAGAGCAGTTTCCCGTACAGTCTTTCACTAAGAGAATCTGAACACCAAGGATTTAGCCTATCTCTCTCCCTTTCTTTGGGTAGGACAGCACGTAATATTAATTCAGGAATTAATTGGAATATTATACTTGAAAAGAAACTTCCAGAAATATTTTTCCCGTGACACCCCAGGAGAAGTCATACTTTGGAGTTCATTCAACACTGGTTAGAAATTTATTGGCTCACAGATAAAATACAAGTGATCTCCTGGGCCCCCGACTGAGGTTCTGCCCCTCCTCTTCGCTTCCAGCCGGCTCAATGCATGAGAACCAAGATCTCGAGGTGTTCTCTGACTAGCCTTGCGCAGGCGTGGCCACTGTTCTTACCTAGCTGTAGATGTGGCTGGTTGTCATGGTGATTCTATTGGAGCATCACTTTGCTTAGGAGCTAAATAAATCTTAAGTCACATCTGTCCAGTTTGAGCCAGTTCCTTTGAAGTCTGGACACACGAGGTGGGGCTTCAAAGAGTTTACTTTGTTGGAAACAAAAGGAAGAATGGAGTTGAGATCTACTGCCTACCCAGGCCGAGTGTTTCTTCAGCCAAAGTTACCAACTCTCTCATGAGGGCTTCCTGGGGACTGAACAGCAGTTTGTTTGCAGGGCTGAAATCAGCTGGTTATTACTTGGGAAGGAAAGGTGGACAGGTCCACATAGCCTGCCCTGCATGGAGCTCCTGCTCTCTGGTTAGGAACGGGGAGCCCTAAAGATTGGGTAGTTGTGGGGCACAGAGCTCAGGCAGAAGAGCCAAGGAGGGAACCTACCAGAGGTGTGGCGAACGCAGAAGCCGCTTGCCTGGTTTTCTGGCTTCGAGTTAGGCCTTTACCTGTAATCGCCCGAAGGCAGAAGGCTTCAAGGCCACGCCTCTCATGACCCGGTCTAGGGTTGAGGCTGGTGGGCCCATCCTCTTCCACTCCTGACCCTTCTCAAGGTGACCTTTCTATGCCCCCTCACCTGGGGGCCCCCTTTGACAGGAGGCATGGCTTCTAGTCCCTCCAGGGGGAACAAAACGTTTCAATCAAGGAGTAAGGCTGCCTCCCAAAGCTTGTGTGCTGGGCAGGCGGGTGGCCCCCAGTCCTGGAAGCTGTGCTGTGGTTGTCTCAGGGCCTCCCTCCTCCCTGGTCCACACACCTCCGCTTACGAGGGGGACAGTGCTGTCTCTGTCACATCTCATGGTGCCTTTGTCACCGGGAAGCAGAACCTCCCTGAGCCCCTGGCTGTCTGCATTGGCTTCCAGGGGTCCAGGCAGTAAGAGGTCACATTTACCCATTTGAAAGCTGCTTCTTGATCCCTTTTATTTTCCCTACACTGCCCCCCCCCCCCCCCGGCCACCAACCACTGCTTACTTCTTCTGTTTCTTTGAATCCTCCTCCTTTTGAACAAGTGAGTCATTAGAGAAATGATCCCTACCCCTGTGATCAGTACGCAGGGGATGAGAATGGACATCCTGGAAGGAACCACAGACAGTTTTATGTCCCTCGGAAGAGACCACCTTTCGACTCTCTGCTCAGGATCCCCTTGTCTGAAAACAGTCCCCTCGGCCCTGTTCCTGCCCTGGCCAGTTCCAGCAGCTCCTGCCAAGCGTATGCCTTCCGAGTGGCCCCCACCCTCCAGACCCCACTTGATTGCACCCAGGATGGGTAGGTGTCTGCGCTGGGCTGAGTCCCTTCCTCAGAAACTAACCTGGGACCTTGGAGAAGAAGAATCCAGTCCAAGACTAGCTAGGCCTCTGAAGGGGAGACAAGAACTCAGGAGCTAGACATGGGTATCTATCTTCTCCCAGGGCAAAATGAAGACTAGAGGGCGGGACGGGGGAGGCAAACACACACAAGAGCAGCCAATGGGAGACGGAGATGAAGTCCCGCTGACTGAGGGCGGCCACATCCTGCCCTTGCATTTAGCAGACACCGCTCTCTCCTCCTTTTAAATGAAAACAGCAACAGGGCATCCTGTGACCAAGAGCCCTAAACTATATCCTTTTGGAAGGAACCATATGGTCCCATTGGAGAGACCTCGTTGAGGTGGAGAAACAATATGAAGCTGAAAGTGGCAGGTGTGAGTCAATGGTCATGTCTGCTCACCTGTAGTGATCTGCCTTGTACACAGGTTTGGAAGCCCTGCAGCTTCTGTTCATGTTCCCTGACGCATCTGCATCAGAAAGGATTTGCTAAGAGCCAAGCAAGGCCCATTCCCAAGCCCACCCTTTGCCTCTACATCTCTCTCTGGCACCCCTTCAATCTCCACAGCGTGAATGATGGCTGGGTCACGCAGAGGCACCACGCGCAGCGGCATGAAAGGTACCCTGCAAGGAGTGAGGTCGAGGGAACAAGACACTGCACTCTGCTCGCTGAGCCACCCCTGTAGGGCACCCCCACATAGACCCCTGGCATGCCCCTTACCCTTCACAGACCAAAAGTCACTGGTGTGGGCTCCTCTGTAGTCAGTCACGACCAGCTCGGTGAAGTCCATGTCATCCCGGGCAAAGTCCCGCTGGATGCCGCACCAGTACCAGCCCGCGTCCTCTTTGGTCAGGCAGGACACAGTGACGATGAGCTGCTCCCCCGTGTCCCTCAGGGCCACGCGGCCCGTGCTGTTGGGTGTGAAGGCGATGATGTTGCAGTAGTCCCGGTAGTAGCCTCGGCACCAGTACTTGAGATGGTCCTTGTAGTGGGCGCCGTAGCTGCAGACAGCAGACACTGTGTCCAGCACAAAGCTCTCCTTGACCTTTTTGTCCATGACCATGGCTTCTGTCAAAAAAAAAAAAACACACAGGGAGGCAGGAGAGGAAAGGGGGGACCAACAGTGATGGGGAGACTTGGCTCAGAGTGGTGGACACACACTACAGTGATGATGTATTATAGAGCTGTACCCCTGAAACCTACATAATTTTATTAACTAATGTCACCCCAATAAGTGCAATAAAAATAAAAAACACTACACACACATGTACGGAAACACCAGTGTTCTTTTAACGGGTTGCAGCTCCTGCCCTCATTGAGGAAAATTAATGAAAACATTGGAGGCTGATTTTTGCCTGATTGGGTTGGCAACTGTTATGGGCTGAGTTGTGATCCCTAAAACTCATACATTGAAGTGCTACCCCTGTCCCTCAGAATGTGACTGTATTTGGAGATAGGACCTTTAAGTAGGCAATTACATTGAAATGGGGTTGTTAGAATGGGCCCTAGTCCAACATAACTGTTGTCCTTAAAAAAGGAGATTAGGACAGGTGGCAGAGGGAATGACCATGTGAGGACACAGCGAGAAGGCGGCCCTCTGCAAACCAAGGAGAGAGGCCTCAGGAGAAGCCAAGCCTGCCAACACCTTGACCTTGCGCTTCTAGCCTCCATGACTACATGGGAATAAATCTCTTGTCAAAGCCACCCGGTCTGTGATGCCTGTTACAGCAGGCCTAGCAAATGCCTAGCAAATGAACACAGCAGCCCTGGAGAAGCCTTCCTCCCACGCTTCTGGGCTGGTAAAATATGGACCCCCGTCTGCAAGAACTGAGGAGGCCGATCAACATTGCTTGACGGAAGGCTTGAAGAGCCTGAGGCTTACTGTTCATAGATCCTCTGCCCCCAGCCACACTCCCCCACAGACCACCTCGGACTCTCAAAAAAAAAAAAGAGAGAAGGTTTGGGGGTTTAAGTTGACTGTATGGAGCTGTTCTTAGAGACCAAGAACAACTTATTTCCTCCCTACAAGACCTCGATATTGCATAATGAGGAAGTTGTGCACACCACGTCCAGCTTGACCGTGGCTGGGGAAGTGTCCAACCAAGCAGAAGAAATGGGGGCAGCAACCTGTCCATGTCAGCCTCCAGATATGTGCTGGGCTCCCCTCAAATGCCACCTCCAGTGTGGCTCACGGTGAGCGGGACCACCCTGCAAAGCAGGCTCATGTCCTTGGTACCAATGGGTATCATTTGGTATTTTGTTCTCATATCAACCTCACAAGGAAGATCATGTGATGCTCAGTTTACAGGCAGGGGCGCTGACCCAGAGAGACCCCAGCAACTCTCCAAGGTCACATGGCTGGAGCAACAGAGCCAGGGCCAGCCCAGTCCTCGGAGTCTTGTCTTTGGCGTCAAGAATGGGCAGAAAGGGGAAAGTCTTACCATCATCTGTCTGCACAAACATTTTTGAAGGGGAGACGGGGGAAGGGAAGGGGAACTTAAACTGAGAGAGAGAATGCAGGGCCC
The DNA here is from genome assembly GCF_000147115.1 of Myotis lucifugus. Taxonomy (NCBI): domain Eukaryota; kingdom Metazoa; phylum Chordata; class Mammalia; order Chiroptera; family Vespertilionidae; genus Myotis; species Myotis lucifugus. The sequence continues at coordinate 2,394,330 of NW_005871149.1, read as the reverse complement.
TCATTTTAGCCGAGTGTTTCAAACCCCCCACAGCCCTCTAATCAGAGCTAAGAACAAGAACTATTTTGGACAAGATCTATTTTCACCTCCTATTTCCCCACCCCACTCCTTCGGCAGTTGGCGCTAGTAAGTAGGAGAGGAGATGGTACTGGAAGGTCCCTGGGAAGTTGGGGAAGCTGGTGACATTTCTTCCCATGTCTTACCTGAAAGGACAGTCAGGGAGAGCAGGACGAAGAGCCCCATGGCTGGACGGAAATGAGGGATCTCAGCAATCCTGGATCTGTTTAAGAGAAACAGGTATCTATTGCTCAAGGTGGTTTTATCCTGTTTGGAGAAACCAGGGGAGCGGGAACGACTGGCTAATCCAGGCACTGCTGCCATGTTCAGGTGTCCAGGTTGTGCATGGCACGAGGGTACCTCATCGGAGGAATGCCATTCATGGACGTGAATGTAAAGAATAAAGTGGGGCAACTGAGAAAATTCTGAGCTTCCAGGCAGAGCCCCAAGCAGGAATGGAGATCCCCATCCTGGATGAACCCACCCGGACACAATCAGAGGAGCACATGGGCACACGGTGGCTGGCACGTGCTCGTGTGTGCAGCTGTGCCTCGCCCTGGCAAGGCTCTGAGTATCCCAGAGGCCTCTCCTCGGGTCCATCCCCCACTCATGGAGGCCCAAGTCCTCTTTAGCGCAGAGGAAGACTAGCAAGGAGATTCCTAGCTCCCCTGACTCCCACGTGGTCACAGAAGCCTCACTGGGGCGTGGAGTCAGGGGTGGAACATGAAGCTGTCAGTAGCAGATGTGCCCGGTGGCATCTGCAATATGTGAGCAGGCCCACAACCAGCCCAGGAAACCAGCCCCTTATCTACAGTAAGAGGCCCAGGGACCAGCCTGCTAGCAGTCAGACGAGCAGGAAGCTAGTACTAGCCCAGACCGCCCAACAATAACCCATCAACCATCAGCCCCAAGGGGCCAGGACTTGATAATAACTGACAGCTCCCCGACATTTTTCTCCTGCTTCCAACTTGGGGCCAGCCAGAGAAAGGCCAATATGCTCCCCTAACCAAGCGCACAGGAGGCGCCCTGTAGTCAGCCCGCCTGCAGCTCCCCAGGACAACAGCCTCCAGCCAGGCCCTGAAGCCTCCTTTTCTCCCAAAATAGAGCTTCCCCACCGCTCCGCCCCCTCTAGTCTCTGCCAAGACGCTCGGTGGTGGCTGACTCCCTTGTTACCGTAGATTCAGAAGAAATGGCCTTTGCTTTTCTCATCTGGTCTTAGCTTATTTCCATAGCTGACTTGATAAAACATTGGGCAAACTGACCCAGCTACTCAATATCTGTCTTTGTTCCAGGGAAATCATACAGAGGAGGAGGAAGCAACTTCGTTTTGTCAGGGTGGTCTTCCCACTTTATTGCTTTAGAATAAAAGCCCAACAGCTCCCCTCTGCTGTGCAGCCTGAAGGGAACTAGCCGGGAGGTAGAGTCGGGGAGACCCTGTGACGTTACCTCTAAACCTGAAGCCAGCGTGGAACTCACCACTTCTACCCAAGCTCCTCACCTGTGATTCTAGGTTCAACTTTTTTGAATTCACTCCAAGGGACATTTTCACTTTAAGGGCTACTTCTGGGCTGGTGGAACACCTTAGCTCAGGAGACATCCACATAACCAAAAAATAAATAAAAAGTCAGCTCCATTGGGAGAGGAGGAGGAGGAGAAAGGGATAAAAGAAAAGAGTGTTTTCCTGACTCTCAGGAGCTACAGCCCCTAGGATGACATCAGATGACCCTGGACAGACGGCTGTTTTGTTTGGCAGGAAATGATCACTTTATATCAAGTTTCCAAAAAGGGCTGATGCTGAGTGTTGCTACAGCAATGAAGTTCGAGACTGCAAATTAAGAAGCTCGTGTGAAGACCAGTGGGGACTGAGAAGGAACCAGTACCTCCCTCAAGTTGCCAACTGGGAAAGGTGGTTCCTGGGCAGAACAGTGTGCGGGGGTCACCAGCAGCCCCAGAGGAAGCCCAGGGCCTTGTCCCGGAGGGGCATTCTAACTACACGCAGACATTTAATTCAGCAGGGGAAGCCTTGACTCGAATAAGTGGATACCACTAAGAAAAAAGCCTGGGCAGTGGGTGCAATTCTTAAGGAAAAATATCCCCCAAAATGTTGAAAGGGAGAGATTGTCAGGAATAAAGCCATATGCCACTCCCAGGGACCGACAGGGACGGGGCGGGGGGCGGGGGGGATGTTCCAGTCTTCTGCCTGCAAGATATGATTGTGAGTGACGCCAGGAAGTGGGCGGGTGGGGTGACCAAGTTGAACTTCCCAGTGTTGATTCTTCCTGGGGTGACCGGAGGAGAAACAAGAACCCTTCCCTGAAATGTTAACCAGATAAACATGATCATCAGGCTCCAGTCTAAGACGGCGGTTCGGAGAAACTTTCAGGACTGGCTAAGAATTAATAAAAACCATTTCAGCCTCTTATCCTCTGGGACATGGTTCCATTAAAATCCCCATCTGGCGGCTCTCATCAAGCCAATGTACTTACTGTCTTGGGAGTGAGCGTCCACAGATGTGAATTTGGGTGGACAAACCAGAGATGTCAACTTGACTCTCCAAAGCCACACTCAGTGCTTGAAGGATGTGACTTAAACTCTGTCCCTGTGTGGCGTCCTGATTTTTAAGAGATAATTAAGGCCCTGACCGGTTTGGCTCAGTGGATAGAGTGTCGGCCTGCGGACTGAAGGGTCCCAGGTTTGATTCCGGTCAAGGGCATGTACCTTGGTTGCGGGCACATCCCCAGAAGTGGGTGTGCTGGAGGCAGCTGATTGATGTTTCTCTCATCAGTGTTTCTAACTCTCTATCCCTCTCCCTTCCTCTCTGTAAAAAAAATCAATAAAATATACATATCTTTAAAAAGATATAACTAAGGAACAAACAAACAAACAAAAGCCAGCAGCCCTCGAGTACACAAATTGTAGCTTGTGTCCATGCATCTGCTACTGTCCATTAGGTGAACTTGAGAGTTTGGGCTTTGGAGTAGTTCCAAGTTCCTCTTCATGTCTGAGAATAGGTGGTGAGAAGCCGGGGTCCTCCCATAAGGCAGGAGTCAGTTTATATCCTGGTTCTCCTGCTTGTTAATTGCGTGACTATAGACAGGTTGCCTAACCTCTCAGTTCTTTCGTCTGCAAAATGGAGATGATGATACTGGTGGTACCTACCTCAAAGATGCTCAAGATCTAAAAAGACAATGCATGCGCAGTGCTCAGTGCATCGAAAGTACCCAACAGATACTAACTATGCCCTTGTCTCTTTTTGCCCCGCCCCCACTACTCCCATTACAATGAAACACCAGAGGAAATGTTAGGACTCAGCTCTAAGGAGATTCGTTCCTTCCTTATCAATCCGAGAATGGATCATAAAGTTGACAAGTGCTCTGATCAGCCCAGGAAAAGGGAGCAGAGTGTCTTGGGGTAAGGAGTGAGGGGCCCAGAATTCATACAGGTGAGCATGCCGCGTGGCTCCAGGTAGCAGGTAGGCTGAATGCCAAGAGCTGGATCTTCAAGCCCCGAGTGACCCTGGCCCTCAGCAAAGAGCTCCACAATCACTGGTCATCATCTTTTATTGACTCAGATACATTTACAGATGGGTTTGGCAGTGTAAGTATCCCCTTAAACTCAGCTCATTCCTGTCCCCACCGTCTCCCGGGCATCTGCTGAGAGCAGGGTCCATGGAGTGGAACGGAGTCGCCACCACAGGCATGTCCAGCCTGAATGGGACCTTTTATCAGTAAATCAATGAGGCATCCTTCAGATTCTGTGACTTCTTTTGGGGGGGAAGGAGGAACACGGGCAATATTAACAATAGAACATTGTACTCAAGTCAGGCATCCAGAGAATTGAATTAGGGAGGAATGACAAAGGGGGAAAAAAATCAAATTAGAGGCAGAGGGTAGTAGAAGAGGTACAATCGGAGACAGCCGGCCAAATGCTTCTCACATCAGTGGGAGGAATCACGGACGTGAAAGACCTCGGCCCAGGTGGCTAGGACCTGAATTGTGTGTTGATGTTGAATCTGAAGGTCAGACAATCATCTTTCATGGATAACTACTAAGAAATCTGTTCAATATGTGGGTCCAAGGAATCAGAGGGCTGGCAGTTCATACAGGTTTTGAAGATAAAGAAATAGGTCTCCTTGAACTTTTTTATTTTAAAGGCATAGACGATAGGGTTCATCATGGAGTTCGCGTGAGACAGCAGGATGCCCAAGTTCAGCACCACCTGGGGCACCTCACCATTAAAGTAGATGATGCAGTTGATGATGGATAAAGGCAGCCAGGACAAGGCAAACAGAAAGAGAACCAGGAACAAGGACTTGGCCGTCTTGAACTCCCGTCCATAAAATGAACCTGTCTCCCTGGAGCTGGAAAAGTTCAGACTGAGTTTGTTCCGGATGATACAGAAGATGTCCATATAGATGGCGCACATGGCAACCAGGGGGATGAAAATCCAAGTGAAGAAGCTGAAGTACACCATGTAGTCCATCCTCATGACCGAACGGAACTTGCAAGGAAAGAAGGTCACATTTCTGGGGGGCCCTGGGGACAGTTTCATGTTCCAGCCGAACATGGGGGTCAACCCCACCAGGATTGACAGCAGCCAGCAAAGGCCCAGGGCGCACCATATTCTCCTCTGAGTGGTGACACTCCTGTATCTGTTTGGATGGGAGAGAGTGGGTGAGTTCACAGCATTTGCTAAAGGGCGGGGTGGGCGGCCGGGGGCGGGGGGGAGGTGGAGCTGGTCCAGGAGAGAGGAATGGAGAGTGTTGGTATTCTATGATGATTTTGGCTAAATGCTACTGGATATGAAGACAAGATGAACAGACAACAATTAGAAAAAAATCCCAAAACCTCTCTGGGGGAGCTTTCTAAAGAAGCATGATCTGGTCCTCTCTGTGTGGCTCAGTGGTTGAGTGCCGATCTCTGAACCAAGAGGTCACCGGTTTGATTCCCGGTCAGGGCACATGCCCGGTTTTCGGGCTCAATCCCTAGTAAGAGGTGCGCAGGAGGCAGCCGATCAGTGATTCTTTCTCATCATTGATGTTTCTCTCTCTCTCCCTTCCTCTCTCTGAAATAAATAATAATAACAACATACTTAAAAGGAAGTATGATCTGTAGTGGATCAGGATTATGCTACCTGGACTCAGGGCTCACAGGCTGCACTCACAAGTCCATTTCCAGCCCAAGAATTCTTCAGTTCCTGGGAGGTAAGAGTCAGTCATCTAAGTCTCCTGGGATCGCCTACCTGGTGAGAAATGATCTCCAAGCATGTTTGCCTGCATTGTTTGCTCGTTGGGTTACTTTTTTGTTCTGGTGTCCTTTAATTATACTCTGCCTCCCCCACACCCCCTCTTTCTTTGAATACCCTGCTTTTCTTCTTACACTGACACCACACTTGGTGTTTGAGTTCAATGACTCCGTGGAGTTGGGAAGGTCATGTTGAAATGCTTCCAGGACCATAAATGCTCATCCATTGAGAGTCGCCATTTCTCCTTAACCCGTCCTTCCTGACAACGTTCTGCACAGACTGCAAGAAGGGCACTGACGTTGGTAAGTACTGTGCACTTAGTAGACTTTCTCTTAATGAAATCTCACAATTTGTATGAGAATCTCCATTTCATTAATAACAGTGAAAATAAATAGTAGGGTTACCATTTATTGAGCCTAGACTGTGGGCCAGGCACTGTTCTAAGAGCTCTGCGTGTGTCAATCCACTTCATCTTATGAGGAAGGTGCAATCGCTGTCCCCCTTTTATAGGTGAGAAAAATTAAGTAACTTCTACAGATCAGAAGTGGAGAAGCTCACACTGAAAAGAGGTAAGGCGCAGAGCATCGTAACCATTATGTGGTAAGATGAGGAACCAAAGGAGAGAAAGTTCTATCCTACGCCCAAGATCAGATTTCAGGGTCTGGGATTTGAACCCAGGCTTGTTTGTGTCAAAAGCTTGTCTACAGCTCCCTCACATGCTCCTTCCCCGAGAGGAGAGAGGAGGAACACGAGACGCATGCAGTCGGGGGAACCGGATTCCTCCATTTGGTGGTCTGTTCCATTCACTTGGTCACATGAGAGATTGTCACTATTCCGTGCAATGGGGAACTTTTTTGGTCCCCTTCTTGACATGGAGGAGGAGGAAGCAAAGTGGAAGCAACTTTAAAATAACCTACAGTTATTTGCAAGGAAGAGAAGCGTGAGCTTATCTTAGCTGTCTGTTCCTTATCTTATCTAGCAGGTTTCTACCGCTTCTAAAAGTCAAGGGCGTTGTTTACTAATGAAATATGCATCAAGCTTTGATCGTCGCTGGCTCCCCTGGCTGATCGAGCGCACACGCCCCGAGTCCCTGGACAGGGATTCCTCTTTCTCGCTCCTGAGTCTCAGCTCGTCACTGCCGAAGCCCTCACACACCAAGTGGTGAAACGAGCCTCTTTCGGGCTCGGGCCAATTTGGATTTGCTTTTTTTCAAAAAGTCTGGGACCTGAACCTTGCAGTCCCGTTTCCCAGACACCTCTATCACCGCCCCACCCCACCCCTCTTCAAGCCCGTTACCTGACCGTGAGCTTGACCCGCAGGTATCGGTCCACAGCAATGGCTAGCAAGAACATGATGGAGGCGTGAGTGAAGACCAGCAGCAAGCAGGTCATGAGAAGGCAGCTGTAGAAGTGGACCGTGAGGCCCAGGCTGACGACAACAGCCAGGGGCATGACCAGCACCCCAACAGCAATGTCAGCCAGGGCTAGGGAGACAATGAAATAGAAGGTGGTGGTATGCAGGCTGCGGTTCAGCTTGACCACCCAGATGACCAGCACGTTGCCCAGTATGGCGCAGAGCCCAATGACAATCTCCATGATGATGTAGAATATGCTGGCCCACGTCAGGGTGGTGCTGTTGACAGGCATCTTGGTTTCCCAGAGGAGCCTCCCGGGTGACAGGTGCACAAACAGGCTCCGGGCGGGCCAGGGAGCTCAGCTCTTGCTGGAGGTCCAGGTGCAGCAGCCACAGCCTACAACTCACCCATGCCTTCTGCTGGTCTCTGGTGGGGCGCGCCCCTGGAGGACCTCCGCTCCTTAGAGAGAGCCCATCACAGGGCTCACTTCCAGCCCCTCTGCCGGCCACACATCCCTGGGCTCCCAAAAGCTTCGTGGGCTGAATCTGAAAGAGCTATCGCTCTTAGTTCCCCAGACAGATGCGCTCAAGGACTCCGCCTTCCCCTGTCCCGTAGGGCTCACGAAGCTCCATCAAGATAAGCAGCCCTCTTCAGTGTGTTTCAGGAAGTGAGATGGGCCAAGAGGAAGCACAGAGCCAGGGACCCTCAGCAAGAAGATGGAGAGGACGGAGGAGGGCGTGTGAGTGGCTTGGAGAAGGCTCAGCATTCTTCACTCAGGACCGGATGCTGGATCGCTAGCGTAGCGCAGGGTGGGAGCGGGGGTGGGAGCACTGACAGTGAACTATTCTGGCTTTCTGCTGGTTTAGCAAAACATCCCGTGACAATGAGGCAAACGGACACACAGAGGAACAAGAAGTGGTCTTTGGTGGCAGGCCCCTCACCTTAACCAGAATTTACTCTTCCTACTGTACATAGAGCATAGAGACTGACTGTGTGTCCCTCCAAAATTCACACATTGAAATCCACCTCTCAAGACGATGGTATATGGAGGTAGGGTCATTGGGAGATTATTAGGTCATGAGGGTGGAGCCCGCATGAATAGGATCAGGGTCCTTATAAGAGACCCCACAGAGCTCCTCCCACATCCATGAACCAGGAAGTGGGTCCCCATCAGACACGGAGTCTGCCTGAGCCTTCATCTTGAACTTCCCAGCCTCTTGTTTATAAACCATCCACTCTGCTGGGCACAGGGGCAACCCGGCCTTCATATCAAAGATCTTTTGTCACGGGGACAAGCTAAGGTTCCCTGCTCAGAAGATGCAGCACGTCCCATAGCATCATGTCTGCTCCATCACCCCTTCCCAGCCAGCACCCCGCCGGACAACCACCTGTGTCAAACCTATTTGAGGGATAGCAGGACGACAGGATGGCCGGCCACGCAGAAAGGAGGGAAAGAGCAACGTGTTCATGTGATCACAGGGCATCCCCTGCCCCTCGCGTGCCCCGAAGCCCACCCCCAGCCCGAGGAACAGGTGTCTGTCTGGGAATCGGGCCCTATCCCTGAAGTTGCTCACCTGGTCTCCGCTCCTGGGAACCAGACACTCGGGGCGATTGCTATTTGAGGGCCACCTAGTTCAGGTGTTTCTCTGTGCCGCCCAAAAGGGTCATTTACAAAAACAGCTGAGCCTCAGCCCACACAGTGGGTTAAAGGGTTTGGAATATTTACCTTAAAGCACAAACCTATGTACAGCCCCAAATGCATTCCATGATCAACTGCGGCTCTGGGGCTTGCTAACTGGCCCCTGGCCTTGGGTGCTGGCGAGATGCCTCCGCTGGGGCCTGCCAGGGTCCCCTCGCCACCCACTGATGCCCACTGCGCCCCAGGCTGGCGGGTCCACATCTATCTGAGTGCCTCCCCTGCCCTGTCTCCCTGAGCCAACTCCCCAGACACGAAGGGGCCTCTGACTGCATCCCTTACCGGCTTCTACGTGGCCACTTGTCAACGTTTCCTCTGAAACCGCTCTCTTATCTCTCCTCGGAGAAGAAAGTCACAGGAGCCATGTCTAGGAAGCCGTGCGGATAGGGGGTGGGGGGTTGTTCTCACGCTGTGGTGACCTTTGAGTCACTCTAAAAAACACACTCTCCCCCCAGCCCCTCCCCCCCAGGGGCACCAACGAGCCTGCAGGAGGGTGAGGCGAGGTACGCTGCCTGGTTGTGGGGCTGGGACAGCCCAGCTTTCCTGGGGCCTTGGCATCCAGGGTCTGCTCGCACCCAGCCTGGCTGCCGAGGGCGGCGGGGGCTCTGTGTTGGGGAGCTGGCGGGTGACACAGCTCCTAGAAGGAAGCCTGAGGTGCCTATGGAGAGGTGGTGCCGGCCGGGGAGAGTGTCCGAGCCTCGGAGCCAGCCCCTGACCGGCGCGTGTTCTCATCCTTGCCCCTCCCTTCCCCTTTGTGCCCAGGGGAGCCCTGCTCAGCGGAGACCTGCCCATCTCAGCTGAGTGAGAGAAGCCACGGACGGGGGTTTTGTCCCAGCACCAGTCACAGGAGCAGCGTGGTGGGGACAGGATGGCCTGTGAGACGTTAACCCATGGGATACAGGAGAGGAGGGGACACGCTTGGGGCCACCGACCAAGCCACCTCTTCACCCCTGGGATTCCGTCTCCAGAATTCCCTGTGCCGACCTGGGACTTCCCCTCCTGGGCGGGGACGCCTTCCTCTATACCAGTGGTTCTCAACCTTCCTAACGCCCCGACCCTTTAAACCAGTTCCCCATGTTGTGGTGACCCCCAACCATAAAATTATTTTCGTTGCTACTTCATCACTGTAATGTTGCTACTGTTATGAATCGTAATGTAAATATCTGATATGCAGGATGTATTTTCATTGTTACAAATTGAACATAATTAAAGCATAGTGATTCATCACAAAAGCAATATGTAATTATATATGTGTTTTCTGATGGTCTTAGGTGACCCCTGTGAAAGGGTCGTTCGACCCCCAAAGGGGTCGCGACCCACAGGTTGAGAACCGCTGCTCTACGTGTTCTGAGCAGAGAGCTTTCAGGGTCGCTTCCCTTCCGGGCCCAGGACGGGGCCTGAGTGTCCTTTCCGCCAACAGGTGCAGGGGACAGAGGACAGGAGGCCGCCGCCGGTCCTGGTTAAGTAGCTGCCCCATCACCTCGTGCGGGGACCTCCTCACCCTCCTAACCCACCCCAGAGGCCGGGTTCCCCCACAGCCTCCAGCGGCCCTCAGGGTCAAGTCCACACTCCTTGGAATGGCCAGGGGACCCTCTGCAATGGGGTCTCCCGGCCCTGCAGCCTCCTGTCGCCTGATTTCCCAGAAACCACGGGCCACCGGGCGGGCGGATCCCCAAGGCCGAAGGCAGCTTTCACTTCCCGCCCCTGTGCACACGCTCTGGGCCCGCTAGGGAGGCCTCCACCCCTCAGCCTAGAAAACAAGCCCTGTTCCCTCCAGGCTGCCCTGAAACCAGGCCTTGGGGGAAAGCCCCAGACGCCGCCCCTGCTGGAGCCCCGAGGTGCCGAGTTTTTCCTGGGAGTTTTGGAGGGCGGTGCCTTTACTTTCCTGCCTGCTGCCTGCCCCTTTCAGGGCCTGGCGGGTGGTGGGCGCTCAGTTTAACGGGAAATGAACTGCTGGCACAAGGAGCCCCCCCCCCCCGGTCTGACGGTGCCGTGTTGTCAGGAGGAGGTTCTAACCTCACGTCTGGGGAAGAAAGAAGCGGCCAAGACCATGGGAGTGAAGCGCAAGTGTAAAGCAGGTCGGGCCCCAGCTCTGAGTGAGGAAGAGAGGGAGGAACCAGACAGACACCACACACACACACGTACATGCACACACACACACACACACACACCCCGGTCACTGGGGCTGGGGCCCCGAGGGAGCCCTGGGCCAGAAAGAAAAGCTTCCATTGGACCAAGATGCCAAAAAGAATTATATATAAATTAAAAAGATGTAATATGCAAATTAGGCTGGGTCACCCTAACGGTCACAACCAGCTCAGGAGGAGGGGCCTGGCGGGGGCCCAGAGCCTGAGAGAACAACAGACAGGGTGGCCTGGGCCTGGCCTCGGAGCTGAAGAGAACAACACGCGGGAGGGCCGGCCCCCCAGCCCCAGCCCTATGGCCAGGTTCGATTCTGATCAAGGGCATGTACCTAGGTTGCAGGCAGGATCCTCCCTGGCTGGGGCCCAGGTCAAGGCTCATGCAGGAGGCAACCAATTGAAGTGTCCCTCTCACATTGATGTTTCTCTCTGTATTTCCCTCTCTCTTCCACGCTCTCTAAAAATCAATGGGAAAATATCCTCATGTGAGGATAAAAAAAAAAAAAAAGAAAGAAAGAAAGACATGTCATATCCTTTGAAAGAGACATCTTGAAAATGCCTAAAGAAAGTTGTCATTTTTTCGTGGTGAAGGGACTGGAGTCTGTGTTGATGAAAACACCTTGGCGGCTGCGGCGGCTGGCAGTGGCAGCAGGAGTGGGGTGATGGGGGTGGCGCCTTCCCCTGATCAGCCCAGTTGCCTCCCACAGAGGCAAGCCATCAGTAGGACATCCCCTGAGGGCTCTGATCTGTGAGAGGGGGCAAGCTGGGCTGAGGGTACACCCCCACCCCAGTGCACTAATTTCGTTCATTGGGCCTCTAGTTCTAAATAATAAACTACAAGTGAAATGTGGCTCAGGGATTTTCCCATAAAAGGAGGGTCATGTTGGTTTCAGTTCTACTAAAGAACCTGAACTTGGTGGAGGAGGCAAGGCTGTGGGAGGAAAGGCCACTGGAGTCCTGGGGAAAGGCCTCGCCTATCCCCAGCCTGGGGCGGAGCCTCCTGACCAAGGAAGGGCTCACCCATGAGCCTGCAGCCTTGACCTTGGAGTTCTGCTTAACATCCCAAGAGGCTGGCCAGAGACTCATCAGATACTTTGCAGCTTCTCAGAGCATCCTGGGGAACCCCAGCAGCCAGCCTGCAAAGGCAGCAAGAGGCAATGTTAGCGGGGCCCAGGCAGGGAGGCCGGGCCCCCGGGCTGGTGCAGGTGGCAGCCAAGACAGGATGTCGGGTAGGCGGCAGGTGGCCGCTTCTGCGGGGCTGGCTCTCCCGGACTCGCTGCTGCCTGCAGAGTTGCACAAAATCAGTTTGCTCACTTCCTCTTGGCTCCGTGCGACTTCCCCAAAGCCTCACAGAGCTTTAGTCTTGCTAGCCAACGGCAGGGGCTTAGAAAGGACGAGGGCCCACAGTCAGCCCAGGGAGGTGGCCAGCCCTTACTCCCCACTCCCAGCACCCCACTCTCCTTGCTGTTCCATCAGGCCAGAGGGGGGAGGCTGGGCCCTTCAGAGGGCTTCCTCCAGGGGCCTGGCCTGGAGCCACTGTCCCCAGGGGACTTCTTACTGGGGCCCAGTGACTTGAGCCAATCCAGCTGTGGCCCAAGAGGCAGGGACTCCTGAGACCTGCAGAGTTCAGGAGACGCCCTTAGAGCCAGTGTGGGGTGGGGCGTGTGTGTGTGTGTGTGTGTGTGTGTGTGTGTGTGTGTGTGTGTGTGTGAAGGTTCCTTCACTCTGAGTAACAGGAAATCCTGCCAGCAAAGGGGAACCGCTCCAGGCACCACACCCACCCAGGGTGTGCCAGGTCCCCGGCCCTAGCGGAGCCCACACAAGGGTTCAGCTAAACCTTTATTCCAGGTTCTGGGCCCTCGGAAAGTGAGGAGGTATTCGAACTACACGAGTCTCAGGGGGTAGAAGCTTGCAGGCAGCAGCTTCAGGTGCTAGAAAGGCTTGTTCCTGTATCCCTGCTGGGCTGCTATGCTCAGCAGTGACCACCAGGTGGCAGCACTTTCCCACGGCCACGCAGGACGCAGGCTGAAAACGATGAGAATTTAGTGGCATCCCCTTCCAGCCCGCCTTAGCCGCCACCTCAGGACGTGCAGAAAATGGAAAAGAAAAAAAAAGTGAGAATCAAGGGCAAAGGAGACAAAGATACACTCCATCCTTTTGACTCAAGAAGGCTGAGCAGAGGCAGCTTCTCCATTCAAACCTGTGAGTGTTCCAATAAAAACAATGTTTGTGTTTTCCTCACTAAATTAACCCAACAACGCAGGCATTGTCCATCTCATCTTAGAGCAGGAGAAACGGAGGCAGCTGGCAGCCAAGACAGGATGGTGCAGGTGGCTGCAGGATCTCTGCTCGAGATCGGATAACTGGAAGGAGGCCTGCCATCTCTGGCCTCCTCACTTCAGGTGAGGGCTTGCTGGTGTGAGGTTCCACTGGGCTGTTCAGCAACCTACCTGCCATACCTACGTCACTGGCCCCTCCCTCACCCCTGCCAACCTCTGCCCTGCCCTCTCCCTTCTCTGCACACAGGGCCCACTGGCCAGTTTCCCTGGACTTTGCTGGAAATTGGCTGGCCTTTCCTCATTTGGAACCTGTAATTTCTCAAAGCACCTTGGGTCTCTTCACAACCCAGCTTCCTCTTTTTTTTGAAAATATATTTTTATTGATTTCAGAGAGGAAGAGAGAGGGAGAGAGAGATATAAACATCAATGATGAGAGAGAATCATTGATCGGCTGCCTCCTGCATGACCCACAGTGGGGATTGAGCCCACAACCTGGGCATGTGCCCTGACCGGGAATCGAACCATGACCTCCTGGTTCACAGATCGACGCTTAACCACTGAGCCATGCTGGCCGGGCCCAGCCCCAGGCCCCTAACCACCCATGCCCGCGTCTCCCCCCTCCCCTGCCCACAGTGGTCATCCTAGGCCAGATGTCACGTGGGCCGGCTGTGAACCTTGCTGCCCACCCCCACGCCCTTTATCTGCACACCCGGAGGTGGAGGGAGGAATTCTGGGCAGAGAAACTGCTGACCCTAAATGTACACACAGGGCCATGTCCTGGCCCCCTCCTTTTTACCTTCTTCCCAACAAATGTGATGACACTCCTTAATGAATGGGGGCAGGGGATCAAGGCCTCTCCTGTCCTCATGATACATCTGTCTTTCCCTCCTGCTCCACCGCCTTCCATAGCTACCCTCACGAGAGCCGTCACGGGGAGAAGGCCAGCGGGCACGTGCCAGGCGCTCCACCCTGCCAGGCGCTCTACCCACGGCGCCCACAGTTCCACAGCACCCCTGCGGGTAGTGCTATTAGATCCATTTCACGGGTGAAGAAACTAAGGCTTCTCGACAACCGAGCGACGGGCTCCAGGCAACGCGGCCAGCAAACGGCAGAGCTGGGGCCCGGACCCAAGTCTGACTTGGCTCAAAGGCCCGGCTCTTTCCAACGAACCCCACGAGAACAGTCGCATATCAGCTGTGCCAAAGCCCGAGCTGTCATCTGGGGCGGGAATTCTCCAGTGTGCTGATGGGTAAGACTTGTGCCATAGGCCAGGCCAGCTACAGGGGGCAGTGTGTCATTGTGCCTGTTGTCTGCTCTCCAGCAGTTGTCGAATATCCGCAAAGAGGATTGTTATTCGGGGCCGGTGGAGAGCGGCCAGCCGCCTCGGCCTGGACCCTCTCTACTTGCTGCTCCTACATCGAGTCAATGATCAGACGACGACATCGTAAAACCACACACTTCCATTCCCTGCTGGGACCTTCTCTCTGCTCCTTGTTAAAGGACACCGTGGAAAGCCATGTGTCCCGGCATTCCGTCACCACTGCAGACACTCTGCTGCTACATCGCTGGCAGAAAGTTTCCGAGCAGTGGTTCTCAACCTTCCCAATGCCGCGACCCTTTAATACAGTTCCTCGTGTTGTGGTGACCCCCAATTTCATTGTTACACATTGAACATAATTAAAGCATAGTGATGAATCACAAAAACAATATGTAATTATATATGTGTTTTCCGATGGTCTTAGGCGACCCCTGTGAAAGGGTAGTTCGACCCTCCAAAGGGGTCGCGACCCACAGGTTGAGAACAGCTGGTTTCCGAAGATAAATTTCTCTGGAGGGTTTAGTGCTACAACAGAGGTTGCTCCTCTTCGGCAACGAGCCCGCTTTGTCTAACTGCTCCGTGGGGGTGGGGGGAGCTTGGTTAATTCTGCGGGGGCAGCCGAGAGGCCGGGAGCTGGCGTCTACCTCAGGGGTGGTGCGTGGCTTCGTTTCCCAGGGCACCTGCCTGCCCCACGCCGGCCCCTGGCTCCTCTGGGCCAGTGATTCCCACCCCCACCCCCGTTCTTTTACTCTGAGCGGCTTCCCACCCTTTTTGGAGGCCGGCGGCATAAATGATACGCACACGGGGCTGACGTGGGAAGGAGCATTCGTGTTTGTTTCTAAGGCGTGTCCCCGGGTTGATTGTTCCAGAATCGTCGCCCGGATTTGGGCAAAAGAAAAACACCAGTGATGAAACTGAAGCTGCCCTGCGGGGTTAGGTGAGCCCTGGGAGGCCAGTTTTCAATGCAGTAACTGAATCATTCACATCCAGTCATAGCCACTTGGGAATGTGCTGAGCCGGGCATGCGGGCGCGCTCCCCCCGGTGGGGCTTATCTACTTGGGGACACCCCACCTCCTTCCACAGAGGATTGACGTTACTACCAGCCAAGTTAATGGCTCCCCACTCTGTGTGCCCACCTCCGCGTACGCATTTCTCTACGTGAGCGCTCGGTACGCTATCTGGTAGCTATTTATTTACACAACTGCTTCTCCCACTGGCTAGCCGACTCCCTCGAACTCATAAGCAGCTTCTGTAAATTCCACATGAAAATATGCTTTATTTGTCTCCACATCTCCCTCCCACTCCCCTTCTCCCCTTCTCCCCAGAGCACCAGGAGCCTGGAACAGGAGCTGGCCCAGAGGAGACCTGCGGTGCGTCCCCACGGAAGGTACGACGTATTCTTTGAGAGCCTGTCGCCTCACCTTGTCAGAGTGCTGACCGTGCCTCTCTCCGTGCCAGCAGGAACCAGGAGGGATCTGGAAAGACCGCTTCCTCGACAAAAATAGCTTTTTGTATCTGACTTCAACCTCAAACCAGTGCGTGTGACGGGCTGGGGTCTAGTCAAAGGGACCCTGGGAGAGAAGGTCTGACATGGGCAGTACGGTTCGTGGTTTCAGCATGTTGACATGCAGCGGGCCGTGTCATTCTCTCATCTCTGTGGTTCTCAAATGGTCCCCTCCTCCCCCAAACCCCCTCCCCCCGCTCTCTCTCTCACACACACACACACACGCACTCACGCACACACTCACGCCTAGGCACTCGCCATCACCACTCTGTCTCCTGCGTTACCTCATTCACAGTCGGAATCAGCCCACTCCTTTCCTCCCGTGTCCCATCACTGCTCCACCCTGCACGCAGGACCTAGAACCACCGGGGGCCCTGGCTGGCCAGTTCGTCCAACACGTGCTACAACGGGGCTCATGACATCGAGTGACTCAGATCACTGTGTTTGACACGGGGTTTCCTGGACCCCATGGATGGGGTGGGGTGGTAGCACCAGCCGCTAACTGATGCCGGGGGCGGGGG
>NW_005871149.1:2371382-2378057 GCF_000147115.1 Myotis lucifugus | reverse complement strand
GTTTTTGAGGGGGGCGGGGGGAGTCCATTCCATTCACAAAATCCAGACCCGCTCCTGGTTTAAGAAATGGGAAGTTTTCAGAGAGATTTTCAGAGGAGGAACCTTTCTCTTCCCTTCTGCACACCCCCCCCCCCCGCCCCCATTTTGAGTGGTTAGTGAGCACTGGGGAGGCGAGGCGCCCGCCCATCTGCTGGGAAGCATAGCAGGCCTGCCCTGCCGGGCAGGCTCCTGTGTGAGGCTGGGGAAGGGCAGCCTCAGGTCCCATGATACTCAGCTCCCCACAAGTGCCTCCCGCAGGGTCACCAGCCTGTGAGGCCTCTTGGGCTCCCCACCTGTCGCAGGTGAAACTCCCCGGCAACCAGCAACCGGCATAGTTTCTTGTCTCTCGTGTGTCATTCATTCTGGGGCGGGGGTAGGGGGGAGGGCCTTGCAGTCCGTGGGGCACTGTTCACTAGGAAGGGCCCCCCAGCTCTGGCAAACGGGTTGGTGGGGGGGTGAGGGTGGCAGGGTGAGGCGGGGAGGGCTCACTCGCGAGGCCCACAATTTAATCTGCACGCCAGTTGCTGTACTTGCTCTCAGCCCTCCACACCAAGCTCCATCTCATCTTTCGTCAACCCTGGAATCTTTCCTGATTTCGAAGAAACAAAGAAGTAGGATTTGTCCTGGGTCAAGGGCTCGGCCTCAGGGCCGGGCTGGGCTCCAGTCAGGCCTGGCCCCAACGCAGCAAGAATCACATCCTGTCTTTGTCCCTCCGAGATGCGTGCCCGGGCCGGCTGTGGCCTTGCCCAGCGGAGCTGGGCCTCGCTCCGGCCACCAGGACTTCAGCTGCAGCCCCGGGACTCGAGGCCGCTGCCTGCCCTCCCCGGCCGCGCCCCCGCCCGGCGCCCATGACTGGGGCTTTTTGTCTTATGGTGGAGCTGGCACCCTCTCCAGCTGCGGCCAATAATGCTGGCTGTTGTTTCTGAGCAAATGGAACAAATGACCAATGTGGACCCCATGCCATCCACAAGCTGGAAACCTGCTGGGAGGCGGGCAGCACAGGCTGGGGCCAGGCTGCGGGAGGGGGGCAATGAGGGGGGGTGGGCTGTGGGAGGAAGATGCCAGAACCTCAGGGAGGGCAAAGGGCACAGCTTCAGTCTGATCGCCCAAGGCTGAGCGGCCCTGAGGTAAGTAAGGCCCTAACATTTCCACCAGGCCCCCCAACTTCTCCCTCCCTTCCACTCGCAAAGGAAGGGTGTCTCTGCATAGCCCTGAATAAGTGCCCTTTTAAATGTTGAATTCTATGCGAGCGCTGCAATGGGTCTTAGAAACCAGCAAGTCCAACTCCCATGTCACAGACGACGACAAAGGCCCGAAGAGGGAACAGATGTAGTACGTACATTAGCAGCAAAATCTAAAGTAGCGCCTAGCACAGTGTGCATGCGTGTGTTTGTGTGTTTGTGTGTTTGTGGGTATGTGTGCGTGCATGTGTGTATGTGTGTATGTGCGTGTGTGTTTGTGTATGCGCATGTGTGTTTGTGTGTGTGTGCTTCCGCTGGGCCTGGCACGGCGCCGAGCGCTGTCACGGGCTCTCCCGTGATCCTGGGTGTGGCCCAGGCCCGGAGCCCCCAGCATCCTCATCACATCTGCTTCCTGCAGGTGAGGAACTTGACATTTGGGGAAGGCTGTGTAACCTGCCAAGGCCGCGCTGCCTGTGGGCGGGGAGCCAGCCTCCAGCCCAGCAGTCCTTGGCCCGGGCAGCTCGGGGGTCCATGGCCAGTCTGCACAGAGTCACAGAGGTTGAGAGTCTAGAATCCTGAATTCAGCAGGAAGATGGCCCCAGGGACTGGCTCTGCCCCTGAAGGAGGAGCCTCTAGCGTGAGGGCCCAGGTCCTGGCCCCGACCCTCATCTGCACCCGCCCTTCTGGGCGCGCAGTGGTCACTGGGCCCTGGGACACACCCTGGCGCTTCCGGCCCGTCTCCCGTGCGCTCTGGCACCTGGACGCCCACCTGCTGAGGACTGAGCCTCAGTCCCCCGAGCCGAGCCGAGGACAGAAAGCCCCTCCCCTAAGCTGTGAGGCCCGTCTTCAGCCCTGCGAGTCCCCAGTGGGCAGGTGCTCTCAGGGCAGGTGGGAGCTGTCATCTGGGCTGAGCTGCCCCAGCTGTGGGTCCGAGAACCACATGAGGCAGAGGGGACAGGCGGAGCTCAGTGTGTGCCCGCTCTGACGCGAAGGTGGAGGGGGAGCTGTCAGTGTGAGTAACCAGGGGCACCATCTGAGGATGCTGGCCCACCCTCCGGACACGCCACATGCTGAGGGACGGAGGGCGTTCCCCGCAGGCCGCAGAGCTGGGGCTCAGTGCAGCCCCAGGGCCTGGCGCCAGAGCCTGCAGGTGCCCTGTGACCCCCGCTGGGGACCCATCCAGGCCCCCTTCGCCCCACCCACCCCCACGGGGACCTGGGCCTGAGGCTGGGAGGCCTCCGACAGTCCTGTTACCCTTGGGTTTGGACTCTGCCTGCCAGGAGCTTGGCTCCCTCCTCCGCCCCATCACAACCTGCACACAGCAGCCCTGCCCCCCAGGACCCTGCACCCCTCCCCGGCCGGTTGGTCTAAGCAGGAAGCCGCTGTCAGTCTCTGAGAGAGGAGAGCAGGATGGAGGCCAAAAGGAAGTCACCCAGAGCAGCTTAAAAATAACCCTCCTCCCGTCGGTCATGCGGGGGGCGCGTGCAGGGGCCACGCTCGGATGCCGGTGGCTCGGAAAGGCCCACAGGCGAGTGCAGGGGCCGGTGGGGAGCCACCGTCCCACCCTGTCTCCTGGGGGCTGACTGCCGCCCAGCCCGCAGCTGTTTCCCTCCTGCAGTTAAGGCCCCGGGTCAGTAAACTGGGAAGAGCGTGCTGCCCTTCTACCCGGGGAAGGGCACAGCCTCCCACGGAGCAGAGCGCGCAGGCCTGGGCGGGCCGAGGGAGCCAGACTTCCTGTGGGCCGCCAGCCTCATCTGTGCCCTGCTGGGGCGGCCAGGATCTGCCCACAGAGGGCGTGATGCCTTCCGACACCGGATGGGGGAAGGGCCCAGGAAAGCCAGGAACCACACCTATCTCACAGCCCAGCCCGGGCATCAGCGTGTGCGACCCTTGGCGCTGCTGGTCTCGGGGCCTGTGGAGGCCGCAGCTATTTGAGGCACCGTTTCCGCCCCATCTAAACGGAGCTGCTGTCGGAGGGAGGCCCGCTGCCAGCCCGGCCTCTCCCTGGTTCTGTGGTTCTGCTGGATCCCAGGTCACTGTGGTCTCATCCCACTACACACACATACACAGGCACACACATACACAGGCACACACATACACAGGCACACACACATACACAGACACACACATACACAGACACACACAGACACACACACACATACACAGGCACACACATACACAGACACACACACATACACAGGCACACACACATACACAGGCACACACATACACAGGCACACACATACACAGGCACACACACATATACACAGGCACACACACATACACAGACACACACACATACCCAGGCACACACACATACACAGGCATACACATACACAGACACACACACATACACAGGTACACACACACACAGGCACACACACATACACAGGCACACATACATGCATACACACATATACAGATACACAGACACATACACGTTTCATGAAACATGTAGAGAGAGGAAGGCGTCTCAGGAATCCTCTGGAAAACACCTCGTGGCAGAAAGTACCGACACCGAGTGGCCTGAGTTAGTAACTTCCTCACCTACGTTAACTGAGCCCACATCCCCTCTCGCGCTGCCAGGCCTCCGCCGTCACCTGTGGCAACGCAGGATGGCTTTCCTGGACTTAGGTTGTTGCTCAGCCACTGAGCCACACTGGCCGGGCATCTCCTCAATGCTTTTAATTGTAGTAATCTATACCTAAGATAACATTTATCATCTTAACCATTTTTTTAAAATATATTTTTTAATTGATTTCAGGGAGGAAGGGAGAGGGAGAGACAGATAGAAACATCAATGATGAGAGAGAATCATTGATCAGCTGCCTCCTGCATGCCCCCTACTGGGGATTGAGCTCACAACTTAGGCATGTGCCCGTGACAGGAATCGAACCCAGGACCCATCAGTCCGCAGGCTGATGCTCTATCCACTGAGCAAACTGGTTAGGGCTCATCTCGACCATTTTTAAATGCCCAGGGTGGCGGAATTGCATGCATTCCCATTGCTGTGCAGCCGTCACTACCCTCCATCTCCAGAGCTCTTCGCCTTATGCAACTGAAACTCGGTACCCATTAAACACTGACTCCCATCCCCCTCCCCAGTCCCGGAGCACAGTTCCACTTCCTGTCTCTAGGATTTGCCTAAGCACCTCCTACCTCCTCTTATCCTCAAGTCAAACTCGACTCTTTCCTTTCCGCTCATAAGCCCAACCCACTTCTGTCCTCCCAGAAACCAAGCCTGTGGAATCTCCTCCTTTGGCAGAGCTACCACAGAGTCAATGGTTGCCTGCAGCCCTTCAAGAATTTTTAAAACTGTGCGCAAATCATCAGATAGTTTAAGAATAATGCCAAGGCCCTGGCCACTGTCGCTCAGTGGTTAGAGCATCAGCCCACGCACTGAAGGGTCCTGGGTTCCCTTCCTGGTCAAGGGCATGTACCTGGGTTGCAGGTTCAGTCCCTGGCACCAGTCAGTGTGCGTGTGGGAGGCAACCATCCATGTTTCTGTCTTGCTCTCTATTTCTCTCTCTGCCCCTCCCTCCCTCTTTTCCACGCTCTCTAAAAATCAATCGGGAAAAAAATGTATCCTTGGGTGAGGATTAACGACAACAATAAAAAAAGAATAACGCCCAAAAGTACCAAAGTAGGGATTGTAAAAATAAAATTCCCGTGCTGTCCTTCATCCCACCCACCATTTCCACTCCTCTTAGCCAACCATTGTTCGCAGGGTGCCGTGTGCTTGTCTACAATTGTTCTTTGCTTACGTCGCATGTGGTGCTCAGCAACAGACGCTCTGGAGCCAGGATGCCTGGGTTTGAATTCTGACTTTGCCTCTTAGTTGGGTGACCTTGAGCAAGTTATTTAACTTCTTCATATAAAATGGAGGCAATCTGAGTTTCCATCTCATAGGACTGTGTTCTGAGGATTCATACATTAATAAATATACTTAGAACAATGACAACTGCATAATGAGCCCTATGTAGGTGTTCCTCCTGTGCATTTGTATTATTGTTATCATGCGGGTATTTTTATCTTTGTTACACCAATGGGATTGAGCCCTGCATACAGCTCCACAAGCTCATTTCGCCTGATGAACACACCCTGGGCATTTTTCCCTATTAATTCAACCTCATCCGTTGTAATGACAGCACAGCTCTCCACGGTGTGGTTTTGAGAGCAATGACAGCGTGTCTCAGAGTACGTCCCCATGTGCATCTGAAACCAATACAACGTTGCATGTCAATGGTGATTGAAAAATTAAAAATGTCTTAAAAAAAGAACATGTCCCCAGATGACAATCCTGGGGTCCTGGGTTGGGGGCACGTGTGGGGGTGACCCATCGGGATTGGGGTTTGCTCTGGTCAACGCGAGCACAGAGCGAATTTCCTGCTAGGTTCTGCGAGCTCCCAGAGGCCGGCCTTTACAGTGGCTGTTGTTTCTTTTTCTTTTTTTTTTTCTGCAAAAAGCTTTATTGTTTCCATTTGGTCCATGCATGGGCTGGGCTGCAGGGCGGTTAAAAGGATGGCTAGTGGTTTCGGGGAGAGACTCAGGCCAAAGCCAGTCCCCAGGGGAGGCAGAGGCCCCTCAGAGGCCGCTGGGCCCCTAGTCCCGCTGGAGGGCGAGCCTTTGGGAGAGACACCGCCCGGCCAGCCTGGGGCCAGCAGCCCACGCGGCGAGTCAGCGGGCGCCCACCTTCTCCATGCGTTCACCTCCTGACCCGGAAGTGGTTCTCCCGGAAGTCAGGGAGCTGAGGGTCTGCGCAGGGATGGCGCTCGGAAAGGGCCGGTTCAGGCGCCTCTGCGGGACCTGCGAGGCCCACTCGCCCCGGGGCTCCCGCGGGCCCTGGAAGAGGACGCGGCCCGGCGCTGGGGCTGCATCTGTCGGACACGCTCGGACCCTCGCGCTCCTTCGGTGCCAACTCGAGGCCGCCGCGCCCGGGAGAGGTAGGCGAGGGGCCCGCAGGGCAGGTGGCCGGCGGTGGGCAGTGGGCGGCGGGCAGGTTGGGAGCCCAGGTTGCTGTGCCGCTGGCCTCGCAGGTGGTGCGGGAGGCAGGGACTGACCGGGAGAGACGTCGGGGGGTGGTCGAGGCTGGAAGAAGGCGCGACCTGGGCTGCTCCGTCCAAACACGGTGGAAGCCAGAGGCGGCCCCGGGGCGCCGAGGGCACTGCCAGTTGCTATTCTTGTGGAGCAGTTCTGGGTCAGGAGCTCGTCTGCAAACACGGTTTCCGGGCGGTCATTGGGAAAGGTAGTCATCGCCTTCTTGCCCCCTTCCCAGGACCTGGAGGTGAAAGGTTGGTCCCTTGGGGTAGGACTATTTAATAATCTGGCTAGGAAAGGAGCTCGCGGAGCTCTGTGACTGGGATATAGAAAGCAGACAAGTGGGCCGCTTGGGAGTGTGTGGGTCTGTGTGCATGCATGTCTGTGTACATACACACATGTGCACGTGTGTGCATGT
>NW_005871149.1:2319872-2371050 GCF_000147115.1 Myotis lucifugus | reverse complement strand
ACCAGGAGGCAGAGCGTTAGGGGCCACCCGCTCAGGGGAAGTCAGCACCGTGTCCGGCTCCGAGCACCACATGGGGGATCCCCGCTCGACCAGCCAGCAGCTCCGTGACTTCACCTCTCTGGGCCACAGTTTCCTCGGCATTGAAGGGTGGGAGACAATAATATCTACTTTCTAGTCACTTTGGGGATTAAATGAGTTAAACTCACAGAGAGCCCCTCCCAGTGCCTGGCGTGGAGGACGCACGGAGCAGGTGCAGTATCGGAATCCTACCTGCCTCCGTCTCTGTGGGCCTCAGTTTCCTTTTGTGTCAGCTGCTGAAGCTTCACGTGCAGAAAAACGATCGCACAGAGAGAGGTTCAGCAGGAAAAGGAATTTATCATTTGGGAAATTTTTCGAAAAGACAGGGTCAGAGCCATGTCGGGGACCGGCCGATTATATCTCATGAGCAGTAGGCACAGAAGTCCCTCTGGACATTGGCAATCAGATGGGCATTTGTCCAACACATTCCTGGAGGGGGTAGTTTACAGAATTCAGCCAGCGCAGCAAAAAGACCCAGCCGTCCAGCGACGTCCCCACCAAACATGGTCATCAGAGGCAGGGCAAGCCCTGAGCAGGGGAAAGTGTCCGGCGCTCCCTGTTTTATGGAAAGTCCTTATCCCCGCACGGCTGGGTGACTCCCGGAGGAGTCACGTGCTCACGGCGGCTGGTGGCTCCTGTTCGGGATCGCTGCCTGTTTGTGAGACTTGACAACAAGGATTTCCTTCTCCAGACCAGTGTGTCCCGTAGGGCGTGTCTCCCAAAGAGGAGATTCAAAGAGGAACAAGAAAGACACTGGCCACTGAGCTCCAGAAACCCAGCTGCCTTCTCCCAGCCTGGGGACTCACAACAGCTTCATTGTGTAGGGGGTGGGGGGACTGGACCGCAGCTTTCCTGCAAGCGTGTTTGAACTTGGACCTCGGGTGCATGGAATAGCAGCCGCTCCCAGCCAAGGCACCCCCTCCTCTCCCCTCCTCTCCTTTCCTCTTCATCTTTGCGAGAGGATTTCGTTCCATTTAAGTCCAGGGGACACGGCAAAAACAACACTCCAAACGCCACTTCCATTTTTGGCAATGGGATCCTTCAGACAGTGAGCAACGGGCCTTCGGCTCACAGGCCTTTAGATTCTCTGTGTACCTCATACATTGGTGTTCTCCGCTCACTTCAGGGGGAAGCATTGAGGCTCATTTTTCAGCTTGTTATTTTTTTTTTAAGGAGAAAGAACACCCGTATTCACAAAAAAGGACAGAGTCACTGATTATTAATGCTGGCAGGACGGTAGCTAGTCACACTTAGCTGCCCCATTTTTCAGATGAGGAAACGGAGGCCAAAGAGGCTAAGAGCCTGAGCAGCTCTTTGAGAGGTGTCCCCAGGACGAGCCATCTTAGGACACCAGCGAGGCTGAAAGCCACACCGTCTTTCCCTCGTTTCCTTGAGCTGTCACTTCCCATTAACGCGTACTGATAACTTGCTGTCCACCACTTGGAGGTGTGATAAGGTGCACTCAGGAGAAGGAACCAAAACTCCTTCTTTTTAATAATTTTTATTGATTTCAGAGAGGAAGGGAGAGGGAGAGAGAGATACAAACATCAATGATGATAAAGAGAACCATTGATCAGCTGCCTCCTGCACGCCCTCCACCAGGGATCAAGCCTGCAACCCAGGCATGTTCCCTTGAGTGGAATCAAATCCGGGACCCTTCAGTCCCCAGGCCGACACTCTATCCACCGAGCCAAACCAGCCAGGGCTAGTTCATTTCTTTTTCTTTGAAGCCATTCATCCCTCATATTCCTCATCCCTCTCAGGTTTCATGTCCACTCCTTTTTAATCCATGGAGTGCTGTCAACGAGCCACTTAACTATTCCAGTCTCCTCTCAGCAGACTTCTATGCATCTCCTCCCGTGTGCCAAGCAACTGTCCTTTGCTCTCCATTTCTTCTTTCCTCACCCCATTCCCAGACTCATTACCTTCCAATTGACTGGCATTTGGCAGAACTGCCTGACTGCGCCTGGGCCAACCTCCGTGTCACCAACAGGTCATGTCTGAACAGTTTCCCTGGAACAGCTCACGGGTCATGCTGTCCCGCTCCGCAGCTCACAGCTGATTGCTTCCCGTGACTCACCAGTTCAGGTCCAAATTCCTGCCCCTGGTTTTCAAGTTCCCCTGCAACCACCTTACCTACCCAAACTTACTTCCCCACAGTTCTTGCCTAACTCATCTTGAACTGGTAGAATTTCATTCATCTTTCAAGGCCTGGGGTCAACGGTCACTTGCTCTCTAACAAGTTTCTCTTCCATGGCACTGGCTGGTGTGGCTCAGTTGGTTGGGTCAGGGCACATGCCCAGGTTGCGGACCTGATCCCCAGTGGGGGGCGTGCAGGAGGCAGCTGATCCACGTTTCACTCTCACATCGATCTTTCTCCCTCCCTCTCTCCCTGTCTCCCTTCCTCTTTCTTTAAAAATCAATGCAAATATTTTAAAAAGAAAAAAAGAGTTCCTCTTCCCTTCCTCTTAGGCATCACTGGGTGCTCCCCTCTGGCACACGATGGCTCATACTGTGGTGTGGTTATCTGTTCGTCAGCTGGCTTCTCACCAAACTCTGAGCTCTTTGGACACAGGGAGCATCCTTCCTATTTTGCATATTAATGCCCAGCAGAGTGCAGATGCTCAGTAAATGCCCTGCATGGCATCAGTACTTGGTTCCCAGTACAGCGTTGAGTCCCTCACTGAAACCCAGAGGCTCAGAGAAGACTCACTGGGCACCTGCGGGTAACCCGACACCAGAGCTCATCATGCAGTGACGCAGGCCAACACTTGTAAATGGCAATTATGACACAAGACACATGTTCATAAGAGCGTTGTTGTTTAAAGGAAAAACTTCCCTTTTTGGGTGACCAAGGCCAAAGAGGCTGAAAATCCGAGCTGCACTTTGCAAGTTGTCCCAGGACAAGCTGTCTTAGGACACCAGGGAGTTCTTCCTCCCTTTTGGATCCGTGATTTGAAAGAATGAAAAAGAAAGTAGCCTGAACTCACTCGTAAATGCTAAGGAACAACAATATTATGTTTCCAAGGGAAACGATTCTACTTTACTAGCCTAAGGAAGACATATCTAATCTGGAGTTAATAAATAAAATTAGTACAGTATAGCCCTGGCCGGATGGCTCAGTTGGTTGGAGCGTCATCCTGTACACCACAAGGCTTTAGGTCCCATTCCCAGTCAGGGCACACACCTAAGTTGTGGGTTCGATCTCCAGTCAGGGTGTGTATGGGAGGCAACTGCTCAATGTTCCCCTCTCACATCAATGTTTCTTTCTCTCTCTTTCTCTTTCCCCTCCTCCCTCTCTCTAAAACCAATAAAACATATTCTCAGGTGAGGATAAAAAAATCACACTTAGCAACATGAGATTCGGGGGGGGGGGGCATGGATAATAAGGATTAAAATGGATGTGATCATTTTGTTGGACCATTTTAATTACTATTCCTTTATTCAAGACCATTTCCCCATCTCCCTCCACCCCACCCCACCATGCTCTTAGCACCAGAATGGCCCTCTTACTATTTTCTTCAAATAGTTTCCCTAAAAACCTAAGCCGTTAAGACTAAAAACCACTTGTTTGCTTTTTGTCAGCTCACATGGCATTTTCACAATTTTTAAAAAGAATAATTGCATCAAAAAATCGAACATCTCAGGATGATGGCCTGGGTGATACCAGCCATTAAAGCACACACTTCCTGTGATAGGCAGAACATGACAACAATTTCACGGAAATCACAATTCGTTCTCCTGCAACAGATCTCATATCAAACAGTTATCGAGCACATTTGATAAGGGCGCTGGGAGGATGTTAGCTAGCCACTCTTCACCTCCCCCCTTTTTCAATGGACTCTTTTTATGGACAAGATACTATGCCAAAAAACAAAACAAAAAACCCCCACAAAACAACAATTTATACCCAAGCGACTCCTTACTCTCAAGTTTTGCAAATCCAGAAAAAGGATTTGAGTTGGGAAGTTCATTATTCACAGCCTTCGTGCACAAGTCTGCAGTAATGGGGAGGTCTTTCCATTATCTAGTTCATTGTGTAGACACACCATATGTCTGTGTGTGATTAGTGGCTCTGCTCCGAGTGTGAGGAGGAGGTTCCTGTGAGGATGTGTCCCTTTTGTTGTGGCTGCTGAGTCAGCCTGCTCCTGGCTCCTCGCCCTGTGTAGTGGGCACCTACTACTCTGTATATTTAGCCCTAAATGCGCCTGTTCATCTTTGATGTCCCAGGAACCAAGCCCACTGCATCTCCTTTGGGTTTGGAACCACATTGTCTACAAAATCATGGCAACACCTACAGTTATTGGAGTGCATTTGGAGAAACGTTCTCAAGAGTTGAAGACCCAACCTTGCATAAGACATGTTTCCATCTAAACGCACCGTAGAACGAGAAGGTTCCCTCTGGCTCTGGCATTCCTCCGGGAAAGAAGCATGTAACCACAGAGACCAGATTGTTGCCTACGGGCCTTCGGCATGACCTGAACTTGACATACCTTTTTAGTAGATGTCCTGCGTAGTGCCCTGGCAACAGAGGGTTTTCCCAGTCTGTGATACGGAAGTCATCTGATACCTACACTCCTAATCTGCAGGATTTCATCTATTCTACCCCCAGAGAGCCTGGTCCTCGGGACCATTACTGGAGGGTTTCTCCCACTTGAGCTTCGCTTTGCCATTGGCTGTGACATCCCACCCTTAGCGTCAGGCACTCGCCTTGGAAACACAAAATTCCTTTCAGTTTTGTTAAACTAATTTTAATAGATGTTATCTATGTGCCAAAAAGCGAGGTTAGCCACAGGAAGTTAAGCAAAAGAAGATCTTAACCTTGCTCTTGAAAAAGCTTCTAGACAACTGTGATGTAATATAATGTCTTAACCAGACAGCGTAGACTGGGAACCAGTAGGACTCAGAAGAGAGGATCGCATTCACATGGGAGTTTGGGACAAGCTTCTTGGAGAAGATAACAGGTAACCCAATTTCTAAAGGAAGAATTAGGAGAAGTCATTCCCCCCAAGTAGGAAGGGTGTTCTCGGCAGATGGAATAGTATGAGCAAACGTACAGCAGTATACAGAATGGGCTGTGCCTGGCCAGTGTGGCTCAGTGGTTGAATGTTGACCTATGGACCAAGAGGTCACTGGTTCAATTCCCGGTCAGGGCACATGCTTGGGTTGTGGGCTCAGTCGTGCAGGAGGCAGCCGATGGATGTTTCTATCTCTCTATCCCCTTCCTTTCCTCTCTCTCTCTCTCTCTTCAAAAAATCAATTAAGAGAATGGGCTGTGATGAGGAGTACAAGCAGTTAGGCATTAATTATCAAAGAAGTACAAGGTGGAAGGTGGGGACAGAGGTGAGACTAAGGAGAGTAGAGCTATAGCAGATGGGACAAAAGAATGGAAAGCAGAGACTCGAACAGATATTTGCACACCCATGTTCATAGCAGCATTACTCACAATAGTCAGAAGATGGGAGCAACCCAGATGTCCATCAGCAGAAAGATGGATATGCAAAATGGTACCATGAAATATGACCCAGCCTGAAAAAGGGAGGAAAATTCTGACACACATAACAACATGGATGAACCTGAGGCTATTATGCTAAGTGAACTAAGCTCGTCGCAAAAGGACAGATACTGTGATTCCACTTACATAAAGTATCGAGCGCAGTCGATAGTCAGATTCATAGATAAGTAGAATGGTGGCTGCCCAGGGCGGACAGGAGTGGGGAATGGGGAGTGCGTGTTTAATGGGTACAGACTTTCCATTCAGTCGATAGTCAGATTCATAGATAAGTAGAATGGTGGCTGCCCAGGGCGGACAGGAGTGGGGAATGGGGAGTGCGTGTTTAATGGGTACAGACTTTCCATTTGGGGAGATGAAGGAAATTCTGGAGATGAGTGATGGTGACAGTTTCACAACAATGTAAATGTGCTTAATGCCACTAAACTGTGCACTTAAAAACAGTAAAATGTGTGTTGGTTGGGCACTTCTGCGTGTGCTGGAGAACTTAGGGACATGAACCGATGAGCTCCGGGCCCTACATCCCTAGCTCCAGGCCCACCGAGGGGATCTGACATCTTCCGTGAGCACCTGAAAGAACCCTGAAGTGAAATCAGTAGATAACGTACAGCCCAACCAAAAAAAGGGGGACTACACGTACAGAGGCGGCAATTTGGGCCATGCCGAGTTTGAAGTGCCTATGAGATGTCCACATGGAGATGTTTAGCAGGCGCATACGCCATGGTTACAGTCACGGGACTACATGAGGTCACCATTGAAGAAGAGAAAGCAAGAGAAGAGCAGTGGGCAGAACGCCGGGGAGCCTGACCGGTGGATGAGCAGGGAAGAGGGACCATTATCTTATGGGTCTAAGACCCCCAGAAGGGAGGAGCCTCACAGAGGCTCAGGAAATGGAGAGTCTCGGGAAGCTGAGAGTGACTGCCCTAAACCGTGCAGGTTTTATGAGACATTGAGCAAGGCACAAGTGCAGCGGGTGGGAAGATGACAGCTGCCCTCAAAAGAACCCATTGCAAGATGTGAGATTTTATGAGGTCTGTGTCACCAGGTCATTGGACTGGCATTCCCTTCTTTAAATAGCCGTTGGACTTGGGGACCATGCACAAAGGTTAGATAAGGAGAAGTGGCTCTGTGGCTCCTGTCCACGTGGGGGAAAGGACTGTGCGGACGAGAGGCGGGAGCCGCAGGAAGTGGCCTGATGACCTCCATCCTTTGATGGAGTAAGGACCAGGCGGGCACTGAGGGCAGGACGTCAGGGAAGCGTTTCTTTTCTGCACAAACTTACGATACCAGACATGCTTGCCCACATGCAGACCAGTTCTTGCACTCAAAGTTTGTCATGTAGATTTCTTTCCATAACTATGGGTCAAGGTTAGATTCCTGGTCAGGGCACATGCCTGCGTTGCGGGCTCGATCCTGTGGTGTGGGGCATGCAGGAGGCAGCTAATCAATGATTCTCTCTCATCATTGATGTTTCTATTTCTCCCTCTTCCTTCTTCTTTGAAATCAATTAAAGTATATTTTTAAAAAAGATAATCATGTGCTTTTCCCTTTATTCTATATATATAATTTATATTACATTGCTTGTATGCCATACAAGAAATGACCCAGTCTTTCATTTCTGGGATAAATCCCACTTGGTCATGATATATAATCTTTTTTATATGCTGCTGGGTTTGTTTTGCTAGTATTTTATTGAGGATTTTTGTATCTATATTCATAAGGAATTTGATCTGTAGTTTTCTTCTGATGTCTTTGTCTGGTGTCGATAGCCTCCTAGAATAAGTTAGGGAGTGTTCGCTGCTCTTTATTTTTTGGAAGTATTGGTGTAGGATTTATTGGTGTAAGATTGGTTTACTTCCTCGAGCATTGGATAGAATTCAGTGAAGCCATCTGGTCCTGGCTTTTTCTTTGTTGAAAGTTTTGTGTGTTTTTTTATTACTGACTCAGTCTCTCTACTTTTTATAGGTCTATTCAGATTTTCTATTTATTCTTGACTCAGATTTTGGTAGTTTGTGTGTTTCTTTAAATTTGTTCATTTCATCCAGGTGTCTAATCAGTTCATAGTGTTCTCTTTGTTTTCAGATGTTTTTGTATGGGTATGCATTGCCTCCTCATGCAGATTATAAGCAGGAAGGAAGTGTGCTGGGCACCAAGCAGAAACTGAAGATGATTGATTGGAGTGGGTAAGAGCATGCGCACTGAAGCCAGAATTCCTAGATTCAAATACCTACCAGTGATTATTGGCTGTGTGACCTTGGGCATATTACTTAGCTTTTCTATACCTCAGTTTCTTCGTCTTTAAAATGGGAATGCTGATAGCGATAATGCCTATCTCACAGACATGTTGAGAGAATTAAAATAATACACAAAAAGATGCACCAAAGATCAAGTTAGAAACATCACAGAATTTAGAGCTACGAGAATCCACAGAAGTGTGTAGTATCACAGGGGATTTCATTTCTGAAAACCTTGCTGCTCTAAACCCCTCAAAACCACGAGGTCAAATCTAACAAACATCTTCTATTTGGCAATAAAATAAAGAAAATATTTGAAGCTTATGGATGAAACCACAGCACAAACCTAAAGAAGAGGATGAAAGCTAAAGCTGGGGGCTGTACTGGAATTTTTTGTTTTATTTGCTTTGTTTCCTTTTTATGTAATGTATTGGGTCTAGAGCAGCGGTTCTCAACCTGTGGGCCACGACCCCTTTGGGGGTCAAACGACCCTTTCACAGGGGTCACCTAAGACCATCGGAAAACACATATGTAATTACATATTGTTTTTGTGATTAATCACTATGTTCAATTTGTAACAATGAAAATGCATCCTGCAGATCAGATATTTACATTACGATTCATAACAGTAGCAAAATTATAGTTATGAAGTAGCAACGAAAATAATTTTATGGTTGGGGGTCACCACAACATGAGGAACTGTATTAAAGGGTCGAGGCATTAGGAAGGTTGAGAACCACTGGTCTAGAGCAGTGGTCAGCAAACCGCAGCTTGCAAGCCACGTGCAGCTCTTTGGCCCCTTGAGTGTTGCTCTTCCACAAAATACCACCGCACATACAGTGTGATTGAAACTTCGTGGCCCATGCACAGAAGTCGGTTTTCGGCCTGGGCGAGTCTATTTTGAAGAAGTGGCGTTAGAAGAAGTGGGGGGTATCCGTCGGTCGGGCTACGGGAGACGCGGCACGGGGGAGGCGCGGCGATTCATGCACGAGTTGAGTGTGGATGGGAGAGTTGGAAGGGGTCGACCTCAGCGAACGTACCTCAATCAGATTGAGGACATTTTTAGCAAAGGCCAGCTTAGGAGTACCCTAATTAAGTTAATAACAATGCACCTACCTATATAGTTTAAGTTTAAAAAATTTGGTTCTCAAAAGAAATTTCAGTCGTCGTACTGTTGATATTTGGCTCTGTTGACTAATGAGTTTGCCAACCACTGGTCTAGAGCATTTGTTTTAATGGCCACTTGGAGGCAGTACAATAAGTCTCAAGTTCACATAGGTTGAAGAGTAAGATCAGAAACCCAGACATTTATCCAGGAGTTGCAAAGGATTATACACTCAGTAAATAGAAGAGACACATATATCCGTCAAAAGAACATAGTGAAATTCAACTAATATATCAGTTGTGGCATTTGGTACATGGTCACAGAGTCCCCTTTGTGACTTGTTAACCACATATGAGATCTCCAATCGGTTTGGGGCCTGAATTCAGATTTTCTTCATGTTTAAAAAAAAAAACAAACCTAAATCAAAAATTTAATCTAGGTGGTCTCTGTGGTCCCAAATTAGTAAGTAGCCAAGCCTCTGACAAAAGCAAACAAATTATCTCCACTCAGGCCTCTAAGAATTCCCACAGAGTTCCAAAGAATGTTAGCTCACAATCAAAAATCACAAAATGAATGAGGACACAAACTTCCCTGAAAGACAGCAGAAAAACATGTAGTGGGAGAAATCACCTGCTGAGGCTTTAAATATAGGTATTAATGTTACAGAACATTAAATAAGTATAGAGTGAAACCCACAGAGACAGAATGGTGGCTGCCAGGGGCTGGGGGAGAGAGACTTAGTCTTTCATGGGTATAAAATTTCACTTTTAGAAGATAAATGTTTTGGAGATGAATGATGATAATGGTTGCACAACAATGTAAATGTACTTATTGCCTCTGAATCGTACACGTAAGAAATTGTTAAAATAGTTAATATGTACATTTTACCACAATTTCTTAAGCTTGAAAAGATTATTATGGTTGATAATTTTTCCAGATCTGATAGAAGACACAAATGGTCCACTTAAGGAATCACAATGAATCCTTAGTAAAGAAAAACATATCTAGACACATTGGAGTAAAATTACAGATTAACAAAGAAAATGCTAAGGCCAGTCAAGGGGAAAAGAGATTACCTACAAAGAAAAGATATCTACACCGACAATTGGTTTCTTTTATATATACATATATACTTTTTTATTGATTTCAGAGGGGAAGGGAGAGGGGGAGAGAGATAGAAACATCAATGATGAGAGAGAATCATTGATTGGTTGCCTCCTGCATGCCCCACTCTGGGGATTGAGCTTACAACCCGGGCATGTGCCCTTGACAGGAATTGAACCTGAGACCCTTTAATCCACAGGCTGGCACTCTATCCACTGAGATAAACCAGCTAGGGCCCGACAACGGGTTTCTGAACATCACAGTGGAAGCCAGAAGAGAGAAGTACAGTGTCTTCAAAAGACCAAGATGAAAAAGAATTCTGCCTAAAAACAGATACTTTAATTAACAAATCTTACCAAAATAAGGGGAAAATTAAGCCCAGATAATTAAAAACTCAAATTTTACTAACAAGCACTAAATGAGCTTCTAAAAAGTACATTTTGAGAAGAAGTAAATTATGTCAGAAAAAAAGTTTGAGATGCCAGAAAGTACAATGAGCAAATAGTCTAAAAAATATGTAGGTAAATCTATAAAACAATTGGTCATATAAAACAATAATAAAAATTGGTAACTTATGGGATGAAAATAAACAGAACTAGAAATAAGAATAGTATATGAGTTTGGGAGAATGATCTGAGTAACAGCACCCTAAGCTTCCTCGTACTGTTGTAAGGGAAGATAAATATATCAATTAGCTTTAGTCTATGGTAAGTAAATTAGGCACATTAAAATTTCTAGGGTAACCACTATAGGAAAAGACCATCTACCAAAGGGGGGAAATGAAATAAGCAGAGGAAAAATCTCAATCCAAAAGAAAGCAAGACAGGAGTGGGAATAATGAAACAAATAGAAAGTCCAAATGAAGATGAAAGAAATGATCTAAATACTAGTATAACAGCACTTACAACAAATAAACCAAATTCCAGGGTTAAAAGTCAGATATGTAGGACTTTTTAAAAAGAATTTTTTAAAAATCCTCTTATTTGCTGTTTACAAGATAAATACTCAGAACAAAGGACAGAGCAAGATTGAAACTTAAAGAATGGCAATGTAATAAATAAAGGAAAGCTGGAGTAGCAATATTAATATTGGACCAAAATATCACTCAAAGAATAAGGTCACTACATAATCACCAACATTTCCATTTCCCAGGAAGATATAAACTTCTAAACTCTTAACTACCTAATAAAATAGCTTCAACTATAGAAAGTAAAAAGTAACCGAATGACCAAAAAAATGGACAAATCTACCACCATAGTGATAGACTTTGACTTGCCTTTTTCGGAAACTGATAGAACAAGCTGACTGAAACACCAAGAAGGTATTATTCAATTATTCAATAAGCTCGATGAAACTGATTATGTATAAAACATAGTCCCAGCAAGTGCAGATTATACTTTCACATAAATGAAATATATACTAGGCCATAAACTAAGTTCTATTGTATTTAAAATAATCAGTATAATATACGCCATGTGCTGTGAACATAATGCAATTCAATTACACACTAATTTAAAAGATAATTTTAAAAAACATTATATGACATTTTGCATTTGAAAATATTGAGGCTTAAATGAAAATACATATAGAAACTTATGTGATCAGACTAAAAATTTTTGTACATTATCTCTTTTAATTCTCATAACACTACAAATGATAGTATCAGGATATCATTATTGTGGATAAGGTGGATAAGACTAGAGACTGAGTAACTGCCCGAAGTCCTACACAGCAAAGAAGCAGCAAAGCCCAGATTTAAACCCAGGACTGAATGACTCTGCCGTCTGTGTTCTAACAACAAGCAGCTTGCAGTCTGTCTGGGAGATCCGACATTCACAAGTGAAATCATTGGGAAACAGCCTCCATTAAAATGCCGAAATGTGGCTGCGGTGGTTCTCCGAGGCCAGATTGAGATTTGTTTTTCTGAGCCCTATGGGATGTACAGGAGGAAAGGGCTGAGTTTTACAACCAAATAAAAGTTTACAAGAGCCCTGCGTTGTATGTAATCGATAAACCCAACGATTGAATGTGTAGGGCAGGCAGACAAGAGGACACAGGGGGAAGCCTGGAGTCCCCATCACTTGAATTTCTCAACACTGTACAGTCGACGGAGCCCTTTCCCAGATATCACGTCATGTCATCTTCACAACAACCCTGTGAAGTACAGGTTCTCTCATTTCACAGGCGAGGACAAAGCATCGACTGAGTCGCTTGCCCCGGGTCACCCAGTCACGTTCCAGGATGCAGCCCCAACCCCAGATTGTTGCCCCCAGCTCTTCCGTTTTCTGCCGTGCCTCCCTGCCACTCAGAACCAGGCGGCCCAAAGCCCGCCCGACTGCTCTTCCCGGAGCTTGCCTACCTGGCCGCCTCCTGCTCCACGCGTCTGCCTGGAGTCCCTTCCATCAGCCCAACGGTGGTCTCCTGCACCAACTGCCACAGAAGCTTCCAACAGCCACATTCTACCCAGCCAACCCCCTGCCTCTGGGCACTCAGGAAGCCTCGGCCTCCTCCAACCCCTGCTTTTCCTGCAACCACCTTTGCACCATAAATCAAGGAAAAGCCATTCAGACTGTTTGAAATGGGAAAAATATTGAAATTTCTGGAACTCTGCCCTGGACAGCCTTATTTCCCTTTCCCCCAGCTCCCCTTCATAGATAGTCTGCCCTCCTTGGAGCCAGTAAATATTTATTGAGCACCTATTGGATGTCAGGGATTGTTCTAGAAATGCAACTTTGAACCACACAGAAAAAGTCCCTCCTCTCATAAGACCCACATTCTAGTAGGGAGCGTCGGGTTAGTGAAGTAAATAACATGCCAGGTGGTGATGGCACCATGATGAAAAAGAAAGGGGCGAAGCCCTAGCTGGTTCGGCTCAGTGGATAGAGCATCAGCCTGTGGACTGAAGGGTCCCAGGTTCGATTCTGGTCAAGGGCATGTGCCTGGGTTGCAGGCTCGATCCCCAGTAGGGGACATGTAGGAGGCAGCTGATCAATGATTCTCTCTCATCATTGATGTTTCTACCTCTCTCTCTCCCTCTCCTTTCCTCTCTAAAACCAATAAAAATATATTCAAAAAGAAAAAGGGGCGAGAATATGAGCTGCAGAACAGAGCCTATTGTTAAGAGGTTGGCCAGGGAAGGCAGCTTTAATGAGGTATCTAAATGCAGTGAGGGAACGAGCAAAGTCGCCTGGCTCTCCAGGGACAGAGAACACGGTGCTGAGGGCATTCAAGGAATGGCGAGGAGCCAGGTGGCTGCAGCCCAGTGAACAGAGGGGAGGCTGGTAGGAGATGAGGTCCCAGAGCGAGCCAGGGACCAGATTTCATAGCGCTGTGAAGGCCCCGAGAAAATTGCCGGTGTTCAGGCATTCAACCTTGTGCAGACAAACTGAGCGGCTATTTTGGGCCTGCGCTGCTGGGTGCAGAAAATACAAAGAAGAATGAGGCAAAGTCCTGTCAGGTGTAGGGTCTAATGGGAAACAGAGGAGGGAGCAGGCGGCTGTATCACAATGTGATCAGTACTGTGGTCAGGTCCAGCCCAAAGGCTCCGGCGCCATGTGCAGCCTGGGGACGTCAGAGGAGGTGACATGTAGGCCTCGGCTGTCTCATGGGCTCAGCAACCCCACTGGCCACAGAGGGCCATCAAGCACTTGAAATGTGAGTAGTATGACTGAAAAAAGGAATTTTTTTAAAAATATATTTTTATTGATTTCAGAGAAGAAGGAAGAGGGAGAGAGAAATAGAAACATCCATGATGTGAGAGAATCATAGATTGGCTGCCTCCTGCACGTCCCCCACTGGGGATCGAGCCCACAACCTGGGCATGTGCCCTTGCCTGGAATCGAACCTGGGACCTTTCAGTTCGCAGGCCGACGCTCTATCCACTGAGCCAAACCGGCTAGGGCTGAAGAAAGGAATTTTTTAAATATATATATTTTTATTCATTTTAGAGAGAGGATGGGAGATAGAGATAGAAACATCAATGCTGACAGAGGATCATCAATCAGCTGTCTCCTGCACGCCCCCTACTGGGGATCAAGCCCACAACCCGGGCATGTGCCCTGACAGGGAATCCAACCGTGACTTCTTGGTTCATGGGCTGATGCTCAACTGCTGAGCCACACCGGTCAGGCAAGATAGGAGTTTTTAATTTAATGTAAAATGAGGGGAATGGGCTAAATTATCTCTAAGCTCCTGTCTACCTGAGTGATTCCAGGAGTCTGAGCAATTATCTCTCCGGGGTTCACTTTCATGGGCCTCTGAGGCCTGAAATATCTCTAGGTCCCACATGAAGGAATCATTGTCTAAGACGGGGAGGTTGGCCAGGAGGCCTTCCCAGCATTCTTCAAATCACCCTGGGGTGCACAGGGGACTGTACTACCTACTCCAAAGTCTCAACCTGCCCCCCCCCCACTTGTTAGCATTTTTAAGCCACAGATGTATTTGTAGGAAGTGGAAATTCAGAGGTCCTGGAAGATTTTGATGAACAAAATCTCCCAGTAAGAGGAGCAGACTCTGTGGTTGGAAAAAATATCAAAGTAGCCAAGCCAGTGTGGCTCAGTGGTTGAGCATCGACCTATGAACTAGGAGGTCATGGTTCGATTTCTGGTCAGGGCACATGCCCAGGTTGCTGGCTTGATCCCCAGTGGGGGGTGTGCAGGAGGCAGCTGATCAATGATTCTCATCATTGATGTTTCTCTCTCTCTCTCCCTCTCCCTTTCTCTCTTTCTCTCTGAAATTAATAAAAATATATATATATTAAAAATATCAAAGCATAAAATATCAAGGATGAAACTTCTGAACACTGTGTCCTGAGTGTGTGGCATAGGGAAGCTTCTTTTTTTTTAATATCTTTTATTGCTTTTTTACAGAGAAGAAGGGAGAGGGATAGAGAGTTAGAAACATCGATGAGAGAGAAACATTGATCAGCCCCCTCCTGCACACCCCCTACTGGGGATGTGTCCGCAACCAAGGTACATGCCCTTGACCAGAATCGAACCTGGGACCCTTCAGTCCGCAGGCCGACGCTCTATCCACTGAGCCAAACCAGTTAGGGCCATAGGGAAACTTCTTAATTTCCCAGAGGATGTGCAAATGTTTGCCAATCTAACCTTTATCTTGGCATGGGGACTCCAGTCTTTTAGGAGCGAACAGAGGCTAGCACCCAGTTCTTACCCCGTTTCTTCACCTATAAAATGGATATAATAATAATTAGCCACTTTATAGGTGTTGACTTGTGTCCCTCCAAAATGTGTATGTTGAAATCCTAAGCCCCAGTACCTCAGAAGGTACCTGTATTTGGAGACAAGGTCGTCATTAAGGCCCAATCATGCGCTACCTCTGGAGCAGCGGTCACCAACCAGTGGTCTGTGGACCACTGGTGGTCCGTGAGGTCCGAAAGGTTGGTGACAGCTGCTCTGGAGCACGCTTCCCCCAGGCCTGTTTTCTTTGCCTTTCTTTCTCCTAAGCTGCAAGGGCCCTTCTTTTGCCTCTGTAACTTGTTTCCTGAGCCCACACAGCCCGGCTGGCTCACTTCTTCTACGTGTGTGACTTTCTAAAGAAACTTTTGTTTGTTTTTGAGTCTTGCCTCTGAATTCTTTCTTAGCCAAAACTCAAGGACTGAGGTCTAACATCTGGTGCCATTCCCCATTAACATTCTGGTGCCGTGACTCAGATGGTCTTATAAAAAAAGAATGGGGGGGTAATTAAGTTAAAACAAAGCCATTAGGATAGGCCCTAATCCAATCTGATTGTAAGAAGAGGAAATTTAGACACAGAGAAACCAGACACATGCCCACTTTGATAAGAGTCATGTGAGGACACAGTAAAAAGCCCCATCCGCAAGCCAAGGATGGGGAGCTCTCAGAAGAAACCAAACCTGCTGACACCTTGGACTTCTAGCCTCCACAACTGTGGGAAAAATAAATTTCTGCTGTTTAAGCTGCCCAGTCTTTGGTACTTCGTTATGGTAGCATAATAACACATGTAAATCCCCTAGTGCATGAATGCTCAGTAACAATTTGTTGTTCTTTTTATTATTTACTACTAATAAAAAAAACCTGTGTAGCCCAGCCAGCATGGCTCAGTGGTTGAGCATCGAACTATGAACCAGGAGGTCACAGTTCAATTTCTGGTTGGGGCACATGCCTGAATTGTGGGCTTGGTCCCCAATATGGGATATATGCAGGAGGCAGCCAATCAATGATTCTCTCTCATCATTGATGTTTCTATATCTCTTTCCTTCTCCCTTCCTCTCTGAAATCAATAATATATTTTTAAAAAACACCTGTGTAGGGCACTGAAAAAATATACAATATGTACGAAAACATACAACAGGGATCGGTAGACTTCTTGTCCACAGTGGAGGATCTTGGGGGACGAGAAAGCAGAGTTTGCTCTGCATACTGACCACCATGCAGGGCTCACAAGTCTCTCAGTGTCTCAGTTAACAACATGGTAGCCCAGAGCTTCTCAAACTGTAATGTGCACACGAACCACTGAGGATCTCTGTAATACAGATTCTGATTCAGGGGGTCTGGGGTGGGGCCTGAGAATCTGCATTGCTTTTTAAAAGTATTATTTCAATTACAGTTTATGCTCAGTGTTATTCTGATCAGCTTCAGATGTACAGCCTAGTGGTTAGAGAATCATATACTTTACAAAGCGGTCCCCCCGAGGGTCTGAATCTCCAAAAAGCTCCCAGTTAATTCTCACACTGTTGGTCAGAGGACCACACCAGGTGGCACTGAAGAAATGGGTTGTTTAGTCCCAATGGGGGTTATCAACTATTTGGATACACAAGACAAAACCAAATGCATCAAGTGGCCAGAAAATGCTAGTTGGACTGCATCCTGTATCTGTCCATCATGATTAGAGTCTGCAGTACCATTTCAGTCAACATATCATTTGAGCCAGAGGGTTGGGGTGCTCAGGCAGGTGAAGCTATCCAGAGAATTCCTGGAGGATGAAAGGGTGGCACTTGGTTCAGCAAAATGAATGAAGAAAGCACATGCTGTGGAACCTCTCTGGGCTAAAACAACTTGAAATAGCCAATGTGGTGTCAGGGTGTCTGTATTTCCCAATCCAAATAAGGACCCTAGTGGCGTTTGCTGCTCCTTTGAAGGGGTGCAGGGGAGGGAGGTGCGTGGTTATGGCACTGTTTGCCACCAGCTGGGTCATGTGGGGTTTCCTTATCTTTGGAGAGTGTCATGGGTGTTGGTGCCAGCGTGGAGGCCACCTGATTTCAATCAGACTGTAAAGTCATTAAGACACCAGGAGGTAGGCCTCCCTGTGGGCCTGCAGCCAGAGCTGTGGGAAGAGGACCTACAAGGGGAAGGAGGAACTTGTCCTTGGGTTACTAGGTAACCTCAGACAAACATCTTGAGTAGAGACTCCAGACTTTCATCATCAGGACCTGCTGTCCTCACTGTGCCCCAGGAAGTAGTCCCGGACACCTGACCCCACGCAGGTCAGATTTCCCTTGTCCCCTGAGACCCAGGAGGTATGTGGATCCAGCAACTC
Organism: Myotis lucifugus; assembly: GCF_000147115.1. NCBI lineage: Eukaryota > Metazoa > Chordata > Mammalia > Chiroptera > Vespertilionidae > Myotis > Myotis lucifugus. Next base: position 2,353,499 of record NW_005871149.1, on the reverse strand, counting down.
CGGGAGGTTGTGTTTTTAGAGTTTTTCTAGAGTTGGAGGTGGGAAGATGGGTTGAGAAGGGGTAGCAGAAATCTCAGCCCCTGTCAGTTTGGACAAATCCACTGACATCTGGGTGTTCTTTCTCAGGAATCCAGGTTTCTTGTGAGGTAAGCAGTCATGAAGACCGACCCCTGATGGTAATCTCTCCCCGAATAGATTTTGGAGGACTTCATTCAAACTATAGCATCAAATACATATTGTACTTCGATGAGGAGCTTGGATTTGGGAGCATATTAGCTGCGTGGTCCAGTCAGTAAAATCTCAATTTCCCACATTTACAAAATAATAGCGTGTGTTTCCAAGTAAATCATGGATTAAATGAGAGATAAAGCATATGAAGTGGTTAGCTTTTATTATAATCTCTTCTTTCATAACCCCACTTAATCACACTTTTTTTCATTATACAATTGCAAGCTCCCAAAAGGCAGTAGGGGCGGTGGCTTATTCCCCTTCCCTTCCCTCCTCCCATCCTAAAGTCTACTACAGTGCTTCTCGGTTAGATGACATTTAAATGAGCATCTCCTATATGCCAAATAAAAGGCACAGTCCTTGCCCTAAGGAGCACACAGTTTCTCAGAGGGAGACAGATGAGTCAACAAATAAGTATAATTAAGCATCCTAGGTGCCCTGACAAATGTCTAAATGGGCAAGAGCAACAAAGCAGAGCATGTTTACTTTTAGTTTGGAGACTAAGATAAGAAAAGGGATCAGGAGCTTCCAGGTTGGTGAACACATGGAGATTTAGAAAGAGTGGCGCCCTCAGAGTGGGCAGGGAAGCCTCACACCTTTTCCCTATACCTGAATAGACACTTCTCCAAAGAGGGCATACAGGTAGTAGCCAAGAGACATGTGAAAAAGTGCTCAAAGTCACTGATCAACAGAGAGATGCAAATTAAAAGGACAATGAGGTATCACCTCACACCTCTCAGAATGGCTACCATCAACAAATCAACAAATGACAAGTGCTGTTGAGGATGTGGAGAAGGGGGAACCCTCGTACACTGCTGGTGGGAATGCAGACTGGTGCAGCCACTATGGAAAACAGTATGGAGTTTTCTCAAAAAATTAGATATGGAACTGCCATTTGACCCAGTGATCCCACTTCTAGGAATATATCCTAAGAAACCCGAAACACCAATCAGAAAGAATGTGTGCACCCCTATGTTCATAGCAGCACAATTTACAATAGCTGAGATCTGGAAACAACCCAGATGCCCACCAGTAGGCGAGTGGATAAAAAAGCTGTGGTACATTTACACTATGGAATACTATGCAACGGTTAAAAAGAAGGATCTCTTACCCTGTGAGACAGCCTGGAGGGACCTGGAGAGTCTTATGCTAAGTGAAATAAGCCAGGCAGAGAAAGACAAGTATCCTATGATTTCACTAATATATGGAATCTAATGAACAAAATAAACTGATGAACAAAATAGATCCAGAGACATAGAAGCATAGAACAGACTACAGAATCTCAGAGGGAAGGCAGGGGAGGGTAGGTGGGAGGAGACCAACCAAAAAACTTGTATTCATATATGCATAACCCATGGACACAGACAATAGGGTGGTGAAGGCCTGGGGTGGGGGATGGGAGCAGGCTAGAAGAGGTTAATGGGAAGAAAAGGGAGACATTTGTAATACTTCCAACAATAAAAAAAACACATACAAGTGATAGGGTTAGCTGCCATCTGATGTCATTAAATAAATATTTGTTGAATAAATAAATGAATTTGAATTTTCATCTGGAAACCTTATATCTTAAGCATGGCATGAAGAATGTGAATACTATGTAGACATAACAGACGCAGCGATAAGACACAGGCTCATTCATACTCTAAGTTTTCCATAAAATCATGCTGCCTAGAGAATTAGGGAAGGCTTGGAAGATGGGCATGGCGGAAGGAGATTGACATTTATTGAGTATCTACTGTGTGCCCGCACGTTATATAGTTCTGTAACTTAATATTCACTACACACCAGGGAACGAGATATTAGCTCTGTTAACTGAGGGGGAAACATACTTCCAGAGGTCCAAGGTCACCCATCCAGTAAAAATGGTACCAAGATTTAAACCCAGTTATGTCTCATTCTAAAGCCCAAGTTCTCTCCACTATGCTGTACTAGACTGTCTTCATGCTATTAGCAAATCAAGTGACATCTCATCCTTGAAGGATGAGCAGGAATTTGCCAAACAGAGAAGAGGAGAGAGGACTAGGGGCACTGCAGGTGTTGGGGGGCACGTGTAAAGACCTGTGGTGTGAAACAGCCTAGCTGATGAGACTGTGTGACTGAAGCAAATGGTACATGGGCAGGGCAGGGCGCAGGTGTGGAATCTGGAGCAAAGGGTGGGTTAGAACTGTGCCCTCTATGCAGCTCAGTCTTTTCTGGAAGCCAGCACTTCTTCATTGTAGCCTTTCTGACGCTCTCCAACCGATGAGAACCTACCCATCCTCTGTTGTACATGGTTTTCCTTTCACCCAGTCCTCCATTTTCCATATTCCAAGCACAGAGACATCTAAATATCGCTTTAGGGTTTAATCAATCCTTTCCTGTTCTATGACAGCAAAACACAGATATGTACCTACAACTCCCTTGACTGAGACACTTGTTGCACGAGGCGAAATGAGTTACTGATGAACGGGGGGCACTATTTAGGCAGCAGCAGGCACACGATTGCCCAGAACATAAAACCAGGGTCGTCAGGGAGCAGCTCTAACTTGTTAACTGAAATGCCAGATAAATGTCACTCTCTGTGCTGGCTTCATCGTAGTTTCTTAAAAAATAAAAAGATATTCTCAGTTGTACTTTCCCAGGCATTTCCTGTTTATAGGGTGTGTGCTCCAACAGCTGTGTTAGAACGCAGGCCCTAAGTAAGGTCGTTCAGATCAAATTGCTCTTTGAAGTTCTAGGTGCCAGGCTAGGGGATTACTCCCACCCAGGCCAGAGCCCGGCCTCCTGGCCCTGATCCTAGCTGCTCTGGGCTCCTGGCTGCTACCACCACACAGTCCGGTAACGATGGCAAAAGGATGAAGGGTGGGTGGAGATCTGGAGTACACTCTGTCTTCGTGGACGGCATCATGTCATTGGAAAGGCAAGGGAGAGGGATAGAGAGAGAGAGAAACATCAATGATGAGAGAGGAACATCACCAATTGGCTGCCTCCTGCACGCTCCCTGCTGGAGAAGGAGCCTGAAACCCAGGGAATGTGCCCTAACGGGGAACCGAACCAGCGACTTCTTGGTTCCTGGGTTGATGCTCAACCGCTGAGCCACACCAGCCAGGCATGGGCTGTTTAAAACTTGTGATTTATGAAATCTCTTTTCTAAAAGAAAATGTTTAGATGGTTCCAGGACACGAATTACTGTATATCATCCATTCTAAGACATTTAATTATAGGCTACACCATTATTTGATGTGTCACTAAGAAAAAAAACCTCTGCCTAAACTATGACCCGATGCCTTAACCCTAACCCTGTGACCCGGGAATTAGTCACACCAGCCTCTGAGCTTTGAAACATGGGACGGTGCTCCAGGCCCTCCGTTTATTTCATCGCTGAGCTTGTCTTAGACAGTTCTTTGTATATATATCAGTAACAGACAAACACAATTATATCTGTGTGGGGGTATTTTTCTTTTGAGAGTCCCATAGAGCACTTGGTTCTTGAGCTTTGTGATGATATATGGAAGGGTGGGAATTTCTGTGTGGGAATTTCTGTAATGATGAATGTCTGCTTCATGTCCCACGATGTCCGTGTCTCCTCCAAACACAATAACTTTCATTTCAATGCCAAATGATAGTGTAATTTTTTGGAATTGAAACAGCCACTAAGCTCAACCTGTTATTACCAACAGTGTACTTAACTCCATTGATGCAATGGCAGCGTGAACAACCATGACTAAGTTTGAGCCCGGGCAGACCATGGCAACTACAGCACGACTGCAGCCAGGTGACATCAGCGTAAGAAGTATCCCAAATGATTCCCGAGACATTCAACAACTGGAGGAGTGGGGTGGGTGGGGAATGTGTGTTTCCTAACTGATGGATTGAGCTATATCTTATTTGCCTCCAGTGATGAGGATCTGGCACATAGTAAATGGCCAACAAATATTTTTTAGGTGGTTGAAGGATTGGAATGCAAGGATAGATGAAAGGATGAATAAACAAGTGAGTGCTTATGAGGAATGCAGAAATGACCCCCCTCTGCCTTCTTTCAGATTGTCTTTTATTTGGTGGCATTGCCCTGCAGCCTTCAATCCCCAGAGCCGGCGGGAATCATGCATCTCCTGACCTTCACCTAGGCCTTGGCACCTGCTTCACATCCCATTTCCCCCCCAGCACCTCTTAGGCCTCTATCCGATTGTGAAACTCCGGTGTCCGCGTGGAAGACTCGGTGTCTCACAGAAATGTGATCTTACGTTTCTGGACTCTCCTCAACACCAGTGGCCTTGCCCTCAGCCTCTCCAGCAGCCTCCTCCCAGCCCTCTTCCTCCTCCTCGTCCTGGCATCTAACATCCCATCCTCCATCACTGACTTCCTGTCCCTGGCATTTGTGCACCAGGTGGCTCCAGTCTCGTGCAGGTACATGGGCTCCAGCTTCCGGTGGCTGTCAATCTGTCTTCCACTCGGTTCTCTTTTTTCTCAGACCCTCAACACCTTGACTTTCAGCAAACCATGAGAAATTAAAGACATCTGGTTGGCACTCCCTGAGTTCCTAAAGACAAAAGACTCAAGTTCTCTCCTATCCTCCTCTCCTGTTTCAGAGTAAACTTCTCTCCAGGTCAAGGCTAATCCCTCCATCTGGTCTCTGCCTCCTCCTCCGGAAACTCTTACTCTGTTAATCATACCCTCGTCCTCCCTTACTCCAAGCTTCTCCTTCATTGGGTCTCTCCTGACAGCACATAAATATTTTCTTCTCTACTCTCTTTAAAAACAACTTCCATCCGGAGACTTGACTTGGGGTGGTAAACACACAAAATACAACACACAGATGATGTATCATAGAACTGTATACCTGAAACCGATATAATTTTATTAACCAATGTCACCTCAATAAATTCAACTAAAAAAGACATCCACCCTTCCACACAGCACTCTCCTCTCCTAGTTCCAGCCCTTTCTCTCTCCTCCAAAGCCAAGTCTGTAAAGTCTACCTATGATGATTGTCTCCACTTTGACCTCCCATTTACTTAACACCTAATCCTTTATGATGTGCCCCTGCTTACATCTGTGGCCTTTATTCCACTAAGTACCCAAACACTTTCTTTTTCCTGATCATACTTGGCAGTATGCACAGGATGTCTCATGCCCCTGAGCCTCCTTCTCGGATGCTCTCCTACTCTCTCCAGCTAACTAACTGCTGAGTAACTTTCTCAAATACCTCTTCCTCCAGGGAGCCTTCCTTAACTCCCTGATGAGCGGCCACTCCTCTGTTCCACAAGAACATCCTGGACACACCTCTGTCACCCTATTGTCATTGCTGGCTTAGTTATATGTCTTGTCCTAGAATATTATGCTCTGTGAAAGTCAAGGCCATTATTATTTGGGCTTGGGCTGTTGTAAATAATACAATGATATATGTGAACAAATGAGTCACTGAGCCTTCAAGTCTAAAAATAAGGTCAAGTGCATAAAAAGTTGTTTTATAGTCAAGACAGAGGGAAAATTCTAGATAAACTAAGTAGTGATAACAGTGAAAGAAGTATGAAGAAAGCACTTCATTGAAATAGATATCTCCAGTTGCATCTTTTTCTAAATCGTATCATTCCCTTAACTAAGCGTGTTAATACAGTTATTATCAAACTTTTGGTGTCTTAGTGATATTCTCAATTATAAGTGAAAAAACCCACACTAAATAATACATCAGAAAAATATCTTAAACTAAACTCCCAAGGAAATAAATTTAAGTGGCGACTAGAACTTGAAACACAAGTCCAGGTATCCGAACACACCTTGGGCAGATTGGCTTTTCTACCCACAGTTGGTATTTAAATTTCTCAAAGGTTTTATCCCAAACTCTCTTTCCCCATTTGTCTGTACTCACCCGACGTTTCAGTCCAACCGAACTTCCAAACACTCCCTAAAACTGCCCCACGATGTTCTCTACCTGGGCCTTTCCTCCCTCCACCAAGAATCTCTGCTCCATTTCCAACTTACGCCAATAAAAAGAGCAATTTCCTGCCTGAACAGGGCTCTCATTCCCTTTGGAGAGATTAATCTCTCCTCTTTCGGGGCTCTCAGAGCATTTTGTACCTCTTATCATACCTGGTTTTATTGGCTAACTTTTATGTAGCAAAAAATACTATGCCCTATCATATTTGGTTTTATATTAAAGGTTTTGCTCATCTAACATTTTTTAAACCCCTTAAAGAGGGTCTATAACTCTTTTAATGACATATTTCAAGCAAATCTACGTTAAGTACAGAAAATAACATAATACTCTACCCACATTGACACATGATAGCTCCCATTCGTGTGTTTTAACTGGCATATGTTGTTCCACTGTCTAAATATTTCGCAATCTATTTATCTATTCTCTTACTTCCCACTTGTTGCTATTTTGGAATAAATAAGCAGATTTGGACATGATCTCTTGAGCACATGTGAAAGCGTGTTCTAGAAAACCTTCCTGTGGCTCGTACTCTAATGAACGAGTGTTAGAGTATATGCATTCCTCAGCTTGTCCAGTGCCTGCCCTTACCACCCTGCAGTGCCAGGCACTGTTCTAGGCCCTGGAGGTTGAGCTTATCAAGTGGCACTCAAGAAAACAACCAAACCAAACCAAACAACACTTGTAGATTGTTACTGAATTGCACTGGACTTATAAATTATCTTGTGAAGAACTGACAAAATATAGTACCTCTCATAGTTGTTTAGGTATTTTTTTATGTCTTCCAATATGGATTTATAGCTATTTCTGCAATATCTTACACATCTTTGGTTAGATTCATTTTGTCTTTTTAAAAAATTTTTGCTTACAGGAAGCATTTTAAAAAATATATTTCTGTTGATTTTTGTTTTGTTTTATTTTGTTTTGTTAATGCTCACACAAGGATATTTTTCTTTTAAAAAAAATTTTTTTTTTATTGATTTCAGAGAGGAAGGGAGGGGGAGCGAGAGATAGAAACATCAATATTGAGAGAGAATCATTGATCGGCTGCCTCCTCTTGGGTATCGAGCCTGCAACCCAGGCTAGGGCTTTCCATTGATTTTTAAGGAGAGTGGAAGAGAGAGGGAAAGATAGAAACATCAGTGTGAGAGAAACACATCGATTGGTTGCCTCCTGCACGAGCCTTGACCAGGGCCTGGGCTGGGGAGGAGCCTGCAAACAAGGTACGTGCCCTTGACCAGAATCGAACCTGAGACCCTTCGGTCCACAAACGGACACTCTTATCCACTGAGCCAAACCGGCTAGGGCTCTATGGATTTTTAGAGAGAGAGAGAGAGAAACATCAATGTGAGAGCAGAGCATCAATCACCTGCCTCTTGCACCGCCGCCCCCCCTCCCCCCATTACTGGGGATTGAGCCCAAAACCCAGGCGTGAGCCCTGACCTGGGATCTAATTGGCAACATTTTGGTGCAGGGGATGACACCCAACCAACTGTGCCACACCAGCCAGGGCGGAAGCATTGTTTTTTAATGACAGTTCCTAATTATTTGTTTCTCCTAGATAGTAATCAGCTAATTTTTGCATTTGATTTTGTTTCTATGGACTCTGCTGAACTCTTATTTTACTAGTGTGTAGATTGTCTTCAATTTGCTGTACAATTACATTGATTGGGGAGAACAACAGTTTGTTTCTTCTTTTTAAGTCTTTATACATTTAATTTCTTTTTATTTTCTGGTTGCTTGCTGGGCCCTCCGTCACTCAATTTTATAGAAATAGAGATATTAGACATTCTTGTCTTATTCCTGTCTTCCAAGGGAATGCTTCTAAGAGGCATTAACCAATAAGTATATTGTTTACTGTAATTTTTGGGTGAACACCTTTTATCAAGTTAAGGAAATTCCTTTCATAATGAATTTGCTAAAAAAAAATTTTGCCACAAATTAAATTTTATCAAATGTTTTTCTCTGCATCCATTGAGATGATGATTTGTTTTTTTCTCCTTGAGAATATAAATGTAGTAAATGACGTTACTAAATTTTCTAATGTTCTAGCATTGTATTCTGCGATAAACCCAAACAGATCATAAATATTAATTCTAATGCATTACTGGATTTAATTTTCTATTTTGTTTAGGATTCTGACCTTCTGAGAGATTCGTCTGTGATTTTCCTTTCTTATCTATCCTTGTCTGGTTTTGACATCAAAATTCTGCCAGTATCATAAAACATGTGGCAATTCTTTCTTTCTTCTGTTCTCTGAAATGGGTTGTGCAAGATCATGACGATCTTTTCCTGCTGTGTTTGTCAGAATCTGTGTACAAACTCCTCTGGCCACCATATATTTTGTTTTGTTTTTTTAGATAGATTATTAAACTATCAAGTCAACTTTGTAAAAATAGGTATAGCTCTCTAACTAGACTTTCTATTTCTTCTTGAGTAAGTTTTAGTAAGTTTCTTTTTTCTAGAAAACTGGTCATTTCATGTAAGTCTTCAAATTTAGTTGCAGAAAGTTTATAACATTCTCTTGTTCTTTTTTTTAAATCCTCACCTGAGGACATGTTCACTGATTTTAGAGAGAAGGGAAGGAAGAGGGAAACAATGTGAGAGAGAAACATGGATCGGTTGTCTCCCATACGCGTCCCAAGCCCGCAACCTTTCAGTATATGGGACGACACTCCACCAACTGAGCCACCTGGCCAGGGCCATTCTCTTATTCCTTAAAAGTTCTATTATATATGTAGTGATTTCCCCTTCTAATCTCAGTTGGTTTTATTAGTCTTTTCAGAGCGCCAGCTTTTTATTTTCTTGATCTTTTCTATTATAACTTTGCTTTCTTCTCAATTAACTTCTCCTGTTTTACTTTTCTTCTACTTTCTGTGTGTGTGTGCTATTGTTCCTTTATCCAGTGTCTTGAGATGAACACATGGTTCAGTAATTTCTAGTCTTTTAAAAAAAAATAAGTATTTTAAAGCTTTTGTAAATGCCTCTCTGCAAATTTCTCTGCAGCTTTTGCTGCATCCCACAAATTTTGAAATATATTTTATTATTTAGCTCCATATGTTGCCTCATTTTAGTAATGATTTTTTCTTTGACCCATCAATTATGATTTATTCTTAATGCAGTTTAGAAATCTTTTTAAAGGTACGAATGCATGGAAATTAAAGTGAGGTCTTTATGGATCAGAAAATGGGACCTACATGATACTGTGGTCTGGCTGAGATGATGCCATAATGTCATCAGAGACCTGGATGCTTTCTTCCTGCTCCATTATCCTGACACCGGGATTCCACGATAGACATGTTTTAGATTTCTCACTCTTTCCCGAGAAGTGGTTTGCACATAGCAGCTGCTGCGGACAGCCTACTGTCCTAATGTACCATGCGGCATAAGAAGGAATTAACAACCCAAATGAAAAATCATGAGATTTATCATGAATCCGCCCTCCCTGTATCTGTGTGTTTTTTTTTAATATATGTATTTTTTATTTCCGAGGAAAAGGCAGAGAGAGAGATATATAGAAACATCAATAATGAGAGAATCATGATTGGCTGCCCCCTGCACGCCTTCACTGGGGATTGAGCCCACCACTTGGGCATGTGCTCTGACCGGGAATCGAACCTTGACCTCCTGGTTCATAGGTCGCCACTCAACCACTGAGCCACGCCAGTCGGGCACATCCTCCCTGTATTCTCATCAGCTTCTTTCTCAAGTTCAGAACCCTGTTCTGGAGTTGCCCAGCCTGGGATGTAGCCCATGGCCCCGGGTCTGGACCTGAAGGGCTGGCTCCAGCATTAGGCATTTGGGGAATATTGTTGAGTTGAAGGATGCATAATTAGAAAGGAATGAATACTCCCAGCCTGCTCATTTTGCAAGCCCCAAACTAGAAACGGATGGCAAATGTCACAAACAGTAATTTAATCCTCTTACTAAAGAGATTAGAACTAAAACAAGGCAGGCTTGGCGTACAAGCAGAAGCGTCACGTACTGAGCAGTGTCTTAGGGGGGGAACAATGTAAGGAAAATTAATTTCTAAACAATAACTTTCTGGAAGCTTCTCAAGCCTATGAGTCTTCTGGCTGACCTGTCACACACGATTTTTCCATTGTTCACAGCACAAGCAGCGTCTTTCTACTTAGCAGAGCAGCATCTCCCCCCACACTCCCGATACTGTTCTCAGAGCAAACCTAGATGGTTGAGCCAGAGGCACACGGATGCAGGGGAGCGGGGGACAGAAGGTTCCGGCAAACGATGTGAACTGTATTTTGCAGGCGCTGCTTGGCTGTCCCGTAAGTGCTCCCTTCCACCTTGCTTCGACCGAGTCAACACAGCTCGGGCGTGGTTGCTCTTCGTATTCCCTAGGAGCAGGGATGATTCTTTCGGATTCCTGAACATTCCATCCCCCGTGGTGGGAGGACTCCGGGGGGCGCGTCCAGGCCTCTCAGTGAAGTTTTCATCAAAGCACTGCTTCCTTCCCCTGTTGCTTTTGGAAGGCCCTGGCTCGGTGACAACCGCACCTCGGCTGAGCTTTTCCACAGCAGCCCTTGGATTCCTGCCCCGCCCCCTCCCATCTGCACGCCCCCATTTCCTCTCTTCTCTGTGTTGGCTCTTTGTGGTTCTTCTGGGTAAACTGGCTGAAGAGTAATGAACCCAAAATACCTAAGTGACAAATGAGTCACCACGCTTCGATAGCAGATCTCTGACGATGAGCGGGTGTGTTGGGGGGTAAATAGCAGAGGAGGTGGCTGCCGGGGCGGGGCGGCGGGGGGGGGAGAAAAATAGATACAAAATGAACAAGTTGGCAGAGGTGGCTGAGAGCAGCTGAGTGGGCGCAGGGGGTGGGGAACTCGATGGGCTTGCCAAGGTGAGAGCCGCTGTGGCTTGTCACGCCCTGGCTGACTCAGGCCAAGAGCAGGCCCCTCGGCAACGGCTAACACTGGGCTGTCTAGTAAAACTCAGCTGGACCGGCCACCTGACTGCAGGCCTCTTCTGTTTACAAGTTCTGAGTCCCAGGGCCAGGAATTCTTGGTTCAGGCTGCGGCAGGGCTGCTACTTAGAGACACAGTGATGTGTTGCTCTAAGGCCATGGCCTGGGTGATAGGAGTCTGGGCCTAAGTTAAATCTCTCCTCTGTACTTTTCTGTTTGTCTGGATTTTTCAGAATGCATCATTTCCCCAAAACGTTATCTTGAAGCATAAGGTGGAGCTGGTCGGCCAGCTCAAGGCAGGAGGCTCCGGGCAGCCCTAAGGGTGGGCGTGATGGTCAGCAAAGGCTGAGAGACCGGGGCCACTGGCCCCTCAGGATCAGCTTGACTGAGAAAGCACTGAGCATGTGACCTGGTAGCTTAGGACATGACTCCTGCTTTTTGTTCTTTCTTAAGTCAAAAAGGAGTGGAGTAGGCTGAGTCCCTGAGACATGTCTAGTGTCTGATTTTGTGGGGATCTGCCTGGCCAGCCCCCGGTCCCTCTCAAAGACTGACTGTCAAACTGGTACAAGAAGCCAGCGTGAGGAGGAACGAACTTCCTTTTACCCTCAAGCTTTCTCTAGTTGGTCTAATAATCATCAAACAGACATGAGACAGATCGGCAAGAGAAAATGACCAAGTTTGAGAGCGTCAGAGACCCCCGTGCAGGAGAGGTTCAGGGACAGAAATGGGGACCTCTGAGCTAGGGATGAGGTCATGCACCTTGGGGGCTTCAGAGGATCATTGCAGGGGGAAAAGAACAGCGGTTCAGTAGAGAGCAGTGTGCCCTGCCCAATAGATAGTAGCTAAAGGGAGGGGCCGGGTTTCTCCTGAGTCTGAAGCTAAAACTGCCTTTAGTTCAGAGTAATCTGCACACCCCTGAGCCACAGCTTGTGGTGGCTCCGTCTGAACCCCCACACCAGAAAGTAAAACCACGTGTGCGAGGAACGAGGGCTCAGATGCAGAGACTGTCACTAGGGTGTGGCTGCCAGGAGAATGTTATGGGAAAAGAAATGATCAAATGTCCCGGGGGTAGGCTGTCTCAGATTAGGAGGACGATAGGGTTAGGTCACAGGCTGTCTGGTTCTTGTTTTAGGTTAAAACCCAGGAAGTTTAGGGACTTGCTTAAACACAGGGAAAGACAAAACAAGTTGGTGTGTGTCTTAAGCCTGAAGCCACGTTCTGCTTCACTGGCTGGACTCAGCCCGTGGGCTCATCTCGGGCAGCCCTCACCCCTATCCCGCATACGTGTACCATCAGATCCACGACTCGGAAAGGGCAAAGCTTGGCATCAAGAGGAAGGGGAGCCTGGAAACTACCAAGGCTTGGTAGCTAGAAAGAAAACTACAGGTCCTACAAAGAAAGACCAGCCCTGGACAGTTTGGCTCAGTAGATAGAGCGTCAGCCTGTGGACTGAAGGGTCCCGGGTTCGATTCCGGTCCAGGGCACGTGCCCAGATTGCGAGCTCGATCCCCAGTGGGTGACGTGCAGGAGGCAGCCAATCAATGATTCTCTCTCATCATTGATGTTTCTATCTCTCTTTCCCTTCCTCTCTGAAATCAATAAAAATATATTAAAAAAAAAAAAAGATCAGAACCCAAGACTTGATCCCCATTAAGTTCCTCAAGAGTCCTGTCTGCTCACTTAGACCTACATTCAGCTGAGCCAACCAGTGAATTACTTACTGATAAACCTCTCTGGAAATGATTCATGGAAATCATCTCAGGGAAATCCATATTCTTGGCCTCAGAAGTCTTCATTTCAAATGCTTTTTAAGACACTATAGATAATATATGCTCGTTATAAAAATAGAAGTAGAAACAAAAAATTAGCCATCGTCCCAACACTCAAAATGTTCACAGTGTAGTGTGTTTCCTCCTAGTCCTTTTCTAGGCATAGGTTTATTTTTTTTAACCCGGTTGCTGTCATTCTGTATATAGAATTGTGTGTGCTGCATTTTGCTAAATGTATCTTACTGTCTTTCCCTGTTATCACATGGGAAATGATGCCCCCATAATTATTATGGCTGACTCATAAGCCATAGAGTTGACTGAATTCTCCCCAATGTTTTGGGCATTGTGTTTATTTTGCGTTTTTAAAACTATAATTCTTTAATGTACGGAATTTGGAGATTTTCACATCAGCCCCATGGGGTAAATCCTACCAATATCTGGATGGGTAACCTGAGAGCTAGCGGAGGGACCCGCAGGACAGACAATCAGAGGGAGCTGCCAGTGTCACTCCTGGGGGGTTTCAGTACAGGGTCCTGAAGGACATAGCCATGGCTGAAGGCAGCGTCACCAGCGTCCAGCTGTGCATTTCCCTGCTAAATTGTGGCCCCCAAGTTCCATATTCGGCCCAGCATTTTCAAGGATCCTGCAGAGAACAGATAATATTTTCGATGAGTAAAAATAACAATAAAATGGATCTCATTTTAAAACATTTGTAAAACGCCTTCCTGTCTCTTCTCTGATTTCCTATTGGAGATTCTGATTTCCTCTGGGCTTCCCTGGGCGGGTCACTTGCGGGAGGGGCATCTTCTGAGCTGCAGAGTTAGGGCAGCAGAAGCAGAGAGAGTTGGCATCGGTCAGGATGGGTAGAGGGGGCTATGGATGTAATTGATCATTCAGCATAGTTGTGTGGCTGTCAATAAATATTTCAGGCCAGCCCTAGCTGGTTTGGCTCCGTGGATAGAGCGTCAGCCTGCAGACTGAAGGGTTCCAGGTTTGATTCCGGTCAAGGGCACATGCCCAGGTTATGGGCTCAGTCCCCAGTGTGGGGTGTGCAAGAGGCAGCCGACCAATGATTCTCTGACAGTATTGATGTTTCTATCTCTCTCTCCCTCTCCCTTCCCCTCTGAAATCAATAAAAATATATTTTAGAAAAAAAATATTTCAGGCCAGTGATGTTTCCATACAAAGGCGAGTCCTGTGTCACCCAGACTCTAGTTCCTGGGCTTTAACGGGAGACAGTGAGCTCCCCACTAAGCCCTGCTTGGTGATTGTTTCATTATTTCATTTAAGCGGCCCGGAGTTAGTGCTCTTTTCCCCATTTGGCACATGAGGCCATGAAACCACAGAAAGTAAAAGAACTCTCCCCACGGCACATGGCTATTAAATGTTTGAGCCTAGATTGGAACCCAGGGCCGTCTTTAAAGTCTGTGGTCTTTCCATCATGCTGCCTCTCTTAACCTAACAGATAAACATGCTTGTAATAAAAAATTACTTAATACTTATCAATTAAGGGTGGAACTTTCTCTGAGATCCAAAAGTCACCATCGCAGGCAGGCAGACTCCTTCATAACCTGAAGACAACTCATGAAGACCAGGGGTCAGCTGGGTCGGCTGCGGGTAAGGAGCTCTTCCAGGGATTATACTCGTCTTTTTCATTCCCATATTCCCACTCCTCGTGCAGTGCTTAGCTCATAGTAGGTGCTCAATAAAATTTGTTGGATGAATGAGTGAAAATCATATTTTACCAAGTCTGGCCCAGAGGTGCGAGCTGAGTTAGGGATGGTTTGTGATCCACTCCCCAGGTATAGATAGATGTGTTTCTCAGGATGTGTTGTCTGAACTGAGGAGGCCCATACCAGCATTGGTCAGGAGCGTGTGTGGTTATCCACAATCAGCTCTAGGTCGCAAGCACGAAACCATCTGACATGGGAAGTGAAGAGTTTCCCTTTCCCTCCTGCCCTCGCAGCGTGGAGTGAAGATAAACGCTCTCTTGCTCTCTTGTCCCTGATCCCTAAAGCCCACTGGATTTGTGTGAGGCCCCCGGAAGGGACTCCCTCCTCCAGAGAGCGCCCACAGCCTCCTGCTTGCTCCCCCAGGGAGAATGTGGACTGCAAGTGTACATTAAGCCCAGTCATTAAGCCACGAATACTGTGCCCAAGAAATAAGAAAGCGAAAGCATTACAAGTAGATTCTGTCATAATCCTAAATCTCCCCAATGTGTCAACTCCGGGAAAGTCCGGGTCTCCAGCAGGAACCCATCTGCTGTATTTCTGGTGTGACACCCCTCTGTTTATATTTGCTCATTTCTCTCACAGAGTGCCAGGAGAGAAAAAGTGATATTTAAAATTTTTCATCTGCTACTATTTATGCAAACACATTGCTCTCCAAGTGTGGGTTGAGCGATGTGAGTAAAGCAGACACAGCCTCCGACGGACCAGAGTGTAACTTACTAAAAAAGAGGGGAGAAATGCATGCCCTTCTGAGGATGGGAAGACAGGAATGTCCTCGGACCAGCCACACCGGACGGGGGAGAAGTTCTGGGTCTTGAGCCCCACCTTGGGGGCCTCATTCGCATCTATGGGCTTCTCCTGTGTGCGAGCCGCTCGGGCTGCTTAGAGCCCTAGATCCCTGGCTGAGGACATCACGGTGAACAGTTATGGGAGAGCATGCTACTGACATGAGGAGAAAGAGGAGGAAGAAACGCCACCAAACTCTTTGCTAAGTGCTTCACATACTTCATTTCATCGAGACAGCGATCCTGTGATACTGTCTTTGTTTTTCAGACCACGCTTCGCAGAGGCCATACAACCTTGCTCGGGGTCATGGGACGTAGGCTGTCTATTTTGAGATCCACGCCCTCTCACCTATATCACAGGTAAGAGGCTTCCGCGGCTTAAGCTCTAATGGTATATGCACTTGGAACCTAAATACCAAACATTTGTCGTGAGCTTACTATGAGATAGTGCTGGAGACAAAGAATGTCAAAGTCCTTTATATGTTAACAGATGGAAAGCTTGTAATCACCCCATGAGGTAGACACTGCTATTGTCCCATTTTACAGATGGGGAAACCGAGTTCACATATGAATCAAGTTGTCCGAATCACAAGGAAATATCAGAAGCCATCCTGGATCCAAGTCTAGGCCGTTAAGCACAGCACCACCCTGCCTTTCCTCTGAGGAGAGCTTTTAAACATTTAGAATCCTCCACCCCTTCGACCACTCATACACAGATATAACAGGGACGATACCCAGGAACACAGTATTTGAGTTCCTCCCTACAACCCTCTTTTTGCAGCCCTGAGGCCTTGCCTGGATGATCAATGCCTCAGGCAGGTCAGGACTGTTACAACAAGCTTGAAAAACAAACTGGATAATCAACACTCTTTAGAAGTTCAAGAGTTCCTTAAGATAAAGAGGCTATTCCAGGGGTCCTCAAACTTTTTAAACAGGGTGCCAGTTCACTGTCCCTCAGACCGTTGGAGGGCCGGACTATAGTTTAAAAAAAAACTATGAACAAATTCCTATGTACACTGCACATATCTTATTTCGAAGTAAAAAAACAAAACGGGAACAAATACAATATTTGTATTTGCATGTGGCCCGCGGGGCCGTAGTTTGAGGACCCCTGGGCTATTCCTTTGTGTGTGGCAGCGGCCAGCAGGCCTCCTCTCCCCCCGATGCTAGAGGAGATGGAGTAGATGGTCCCACATCAGGCCCAGAGTCCCTTGTCCTCTCCTAACTGCTCCTCTCCAGGTTTCTGCCTGAAGGAGAATGAAATAAATTAAGGGGACATCAAGGACAGGAGAGCTACTTCCTATTCCCCATGGAATCCCTTGGTTGGTAGGGCATCGCCTTTAAGAGGGCACAGCCGTGGGGTGAGGGAGCCAGGCCCGGTCTCAGAGCCAGGAGCACCATCCACAGCAGCGATTTTCAACCCGTGCGCCGAAAGAATTTTTAAAACATGTAATACCTGACTACTTAGTCAAGGGCACTGGCCTCTTTCACCTTAAATTGTCAAATACCAAAATATGACAACAGCCAATACAACAAGAGCTGTCCAGTGTGAACGAATCAAAATTATACCTTTTTTTTGGTCAGATCAGCAAAAAAAATATTGTTTAGTTCAGGTGTGCCATGGGACAGAAAAGCTTGAAAACCGCTGATGTACAGAGAAACCAGCAGAAGGAGGGAGGAATCTGAAAGGAGGGAGGAATCTGAAAGACACAGGGTTGAGCTGAAAGAAACTATTTACATAATTGAGTGACTGAGTTTTCAAACCTGTTGAACTAAAATTAGGTTTTCCCCTCTGGCGACCTAGCAGGGGGGGTGCGGTGGGGAGGGGTGTTGAGAAGGCGACATTAGAGAAAAAGGAAACCATGTTTTCTTTACACATCTGAGTGGTGTGAGTAATTCTGCGATCCTGGTTTACACCTGCAAGGCTGGGCAGATGTGAGTTTCAGCAGCCACATTCAAAGCTGAGGCTGCCAGGCCTCGCTCAGCCCCTGTCCGTAGCGACCTTTCTCTGCGGGCCTGGTCTCTCCCCAGAGAGTTCCACATCCCTATATTTAGACAACGTAAGACCACATCCATTAACCTCAGCCACAGCACCCAGCGTGGGTAAACTGCCTGGCTCTCTTGGGGGAGGACGATGGTGACAGTGGGGTTCTTTGTGCCCAAGGAGTGGACTGCTGCGCTTTCTATTGCCTGTGTGTGTCCAGGACAGTGACCACGGCAGAAGGTGATCACCCACAACTGAGAGTCTACAGTCACCCCCGTTCCCATCACAAGAGGAAGATGCTGAAGACCAGCCCAGGAGAAGGGACGAGAGGAACACTGCTGTGTCGTGAAGGAGTGTGTGTGTGTGTGTGTGTGTGTGTAAAGGGACCTGGTGCGTCCTGTGGCAGAAGGTTGCTATTATGCTAGAAAATGAGGGAAGAGGAATGGTCTCCAAGGACATAATCTCCCCTTCCTATCTCTGTGCCATCTTCCCCGTGACAGGCCGCAAAAATATAGAAGATAGGCGCCCAGGTTTGGAGGTTCATATCCCAGTTTTGCCACTTCCTTCCTGTGTAACCCTGGGCAAGTTACTTAACCTCTCTGTGCCTTTCATCTGGTCTCTCATCTGTAAAATGAAGAACATAATAGTACCTTCCTCACAGGATTGTCAGAGGATTAAATGACACATATAAAACCTAAAGGACAGTTCCTGGCACATAATAAGCCCTCAATAAATTTGGCTGTAATTATTTTATGACAAGGGTAAGAGTCGTATGATTTTGAAGGCCCTTCTAGTTTAAGGTACCCCTTAATTTACTAACAAATGAATAAGGGTAAACTCTAATTGAATTTTTCAACACACTAATTATAGAGTATCTCCCTCCATAAGCTGATTCCACTTCACAAGGACCTGCACCCTCACCCCTGGAAAGAAAGATGTTCATTCAGTGAATCAGATCCTCCAGCCAAACAGGGTTTGGAACAAGTTTGACCTCTGACCCTTCCTGTCATGAAGAACTTGCTGATAACCATGTTGTACAAGAAGACAGTCCCCGATGGCTGACCTTTTCCTCCTGTAGGCTGAGGTCAGGGTCAAGTGCGTCTTCATTCGAAATACGCACTTTAGCATGAAAACAATATTCATGGAGAGAACGTGGGTTTTAAATTTTGATCTCATGGCTTCCTCACTGGGAAAGTCTAAGGCAAGCATGTCAAACTCAAAGGCTAACACGGGCCAAATAAACAAGGTTTAAATGTATGTGGGCCACAAAAAAACCAAAAGCTTCAATTTTCATAGAAACGTAGGTTTATTTCTATAGAGACATGCTGAATACAAAGGGCTGAAATAAATAAGTCATTGTTAATATAAAATAATAGAACATTTTAATAAAAATTAATATTTTTTCTTGAACGTTAACTTACCAGACACTGAATAACTGCACAAATTAATAAGGGTAACATAAATAAACCTATTTTTCTTGTTCTCTGAAAGTGAAATATTTCCTGTTGCACACACCAGACAAGTCAGTCTAAGACTAATGACGTGGCCATTGGCTGCTAAAATATTCGCTGCTAGTATTAGTGGAGAGAAATGGTGCGCCTGCGCGCAAGGCGCGTAAGGGAAATGAATGAAACACGATTATAGTAATCAGTCATTAGCGAATGTTGTAGTTCATTATTAATAATTATGTATAATAGGATATTATAAAAATTAAGTTATGAAATTTTTATTAAAACTTTTTTACATACTATTGTATTGGCTGGGCCACAAAAATATTCGTTGTGGGCCACATGTGGCCCACGGGCCGCGAGTTTGACATGCTTGTAGTAGGATCTTGTGAGGGAGGATGAAATTAAATTACTCATATAAAGTGACCAGCATAGAGTAGGCACTCATTAAATGCCAGTTCCACTTCCTCCTCCCCCCTTTCCTGCTGAGACACAGAGCCTGCCTTGGGGGAGGGGCATTCATTGAGTGATGTGTCAGTCATTGTTCTCTCACTACTGAGCACGAGATGGTGAGGGTGGGAAGAAACAAGCATCCATTGATTTGATCTGTTCTACTTAGCGAAAACATCTCTCTTCTAGCACTTAAAAAAGCAATCAAAGTCCAGCTGTTAGTGACGTACCCAGCTGCTCTAAGACCACCTTGACCAAGCTAGGAATAAGTGCCCTGCTCATCTCTTTGGAGGGTGGAAACAAGTAAGGCCTCAAGAAAATCTACCCCAAACCTTTCCAAGTTTACAGGGCGTGTGGAACACCCAAGGGGGCAGGACAAGTGAGACTGGGGTCAGGCTTGGCCATGCATTGAGGTGCTTCATTGTCAAGCGGGGAGCATGTCCTGCCAGCTTCTGACCAGCGTTTTAAGGACAACACGGAGCCTCCAGTCCAGCCCCCCGTAGCTGTATTCATTCACAATCACCGAGCCCCTCGCCTTTCCTGCTAAGATCCAGTCAAGCACCCAACCATCAAGCCCTACCTGTCCCTCCCCCACCTCCTTGTCTTCAACCACCCTGAGAACTTTTCTGAGAGGCAGCAGAGACTGAGAAACAGGGGCCCTGTGGACGGAGTCATCGTAGCTGTTGACACAAAGTGCTGACATTGGAAAGTACCGCTGCTGAATCAAAAAGCCACTTCCCAGAGACGACAGCCCTGCTCAAGTCTTGGTTCCTGGAACACCACTGGTTGGGTCCAGAGCCCGAAGCCTCCTCTGCCTCAGTTTCCCAGCCCGTGGGAAGGGAGTGGCAACAAAGGGAGATTGCTACCTGCCGCCCAACCTGTCATCGCTCTACGCGTGAATGACTTGACCAGCTGTCAGAAAACTATGAAAATTAACTCGTATTTACCACGTATTCTGAGGCGAAAGGTGACAAAATTAGGCAGAGCTGAGGCAAGTGGTAGGGTGTTAGCTGGACATTTGACAGAATGTCCTTTAGCTTGTGAACTGAACTTTAATTCTTGTCAAAGTAGACAATTTTGGACCACAGTCGTTTTATTTTTTATTCTCTTCCTTTGTAAAACGCTTTCATCTCTTTCCATCTAAGTGTTGGAATCTAAGAGCCACTCCACCCAGCTGCGCTGCCCAGGACTGCAATTTAAAAAGTAGTGAGCATAGTTCAGATTCTTCTCCACACCATGTCAACTAAAGGAATAGTATCTAGCTTTCTTCTCTTTCTTTCCTTCTCTCTCTTTAAAAAAAACACAAACATTTTTATTGACTTCAGAGAGAGAGATAGAAACATCAATGATGAGACAGAATCATTGATCGGCTGTGTACTGCACACCCCACACTGGGGATCGAGCCTGCTACCCGGGCATGTGTCCTGACTGGGAATTGAACCACGACCTCCTGGTTCATAGGTCTACACTCAGCCGTCGAGCCATGCCAGCCGGGCTCTCTCCTTCTCTATTTAACGAAACAGGTAAAATGTGTAGGATTGGAACTCCATTCGGTCCTGTTCAGCCTTTGCCCTGAAAGGTGACTTAGCTCCTGTGACATTTGCAGGGGAGCCTCATTCCAGGCTCATTCTGGAAATGCTGACGTTTCTTTGCTCCGGGCCCCTTATTCTTTTTGCCTCTCCGCTCCGACTTCAAGAGCACAAAAGGGAAAGATGGCCACGATGGCCTGCCATCTGCTGTCCCCAGCTCTGATGTAAGACACGCAAAGCCTGGGCTTCTCTGATGAGGAGCAGCGAGGAGGAGGAAGTGGGAAGAGGCCCCAGGGCTGCGGTGGAGACTCAACCAGCAAAGTCAGCACCTGCAGGCGGAAGAAGGCAGCGAATGAGCGTGTGCCCAGTGCGCCCCAGAGAAACCGCCAGATAGTCCAAGTCGGGGCTGGCGAGCCACTTTCTGCACCCTGAGGGCACTGCTCGAGGCAGTCGGTGGCACGGGCTCCCTCTGAAGCCAGGGACTGCTTCTCGTGGGACCAATTAGTCCCTCTGCCTCACTCTCACCTCCTGGATGCCCCCCCTCACCTCCTCGCTTTGATCTGAATTCTTCTCAGGGGTTCCTATTACAGGCTGGTTCCACTTGAAATCAGTTCCCAGTGTCCACAGTTTCATCTATACCCTAAAAACAGAAACAGATGAAAAATGTCATCACGATCAAAATAAATGAAAATGAGTCCCCACTCCTGACACAATTTTGATTTGTTTGATTTGTTTCCAATGCGACAGATTCTACCTACTTCTCATCTTGCCTTGTCACTTGCCATATTTGATTCCCTTTTCCTTCTTCCTCCTTTTGGGCCAACCCGCTGACACCCAGCCCACAAAACAGCTCCACGAACAACCCTTTAGTTAGGACAGTACCGGGCCCTCCATCGAACGTGATCAGCAATGTGCTAGGCAGCACCGGGCCTGCCACCTCTCTGAGCACGCCTGGGACCACGTGTGTCTCCATTTCTGTGACTCATCAACCTCTCTGTCTGGTTTCTATGCTGTTAGAGTACTTTGGGGTGACGTGTGAGAGGCAGACCTACTTCCAGAAATTCAAATTAGTAGTTATCATCGTCCACTGAACCTCAGACAGAAGATGGACTCAGGATTTGCTGAGTGGCCCCAGCAGCTAAGAGCCAGCAGAGGCAGGGGGCACCCACACCCAGGCTGTCCCGGGAGGTGTCAGCACACTTGGTCTCCTGAGGATGGTGGTTTGCACATTGTTTGTGGTTTGCCATCATTTCAGCGGATAAAAATCCCCAAAGGCTCACTGACCCCGCTGACCGCCACTTACCAACGCAAAAACAAACAAACTGACATTTGCTCATTGAGAAGAAGGCCAGAGCTTTGGCAGAGCACAAGAATAATGTCTTCGGCTCCCCAAGGCCTCATGGCCTCCACAAATATTTATTGATGTCATTCAAGTCCTCTAAGGGTGGGTCATGCGTAATGTCCCAGTCATTTGGGTCTTGCAACTGCCCTCGGAAGGTCGGTGCCTTAGAGTAGAACCAGGGAATGGATGATGGGCAGACTAGGTTCTTGATTTTTACAAAATATGGTAAGAAGCCGAGGAGCAGCAGCTGCCTGAGCCTCCACTTGCTCAGGATTAATCGCTGAGTCGGCTGACGACTGTTAAAGATGTTTCTCTCTAAAAGTTGGTGAGGAGACAGGACGGTCCAAAGTGGTCACCAGGATGGCCAGTGACTGAAATGCTGGCGTAAGAGGAAAGAAAAGGAGGCCGTGAGCGTGGACATGCTTCTGAGGTCAGGTGGGCAGGCCCCGGGCCACCCTCTCCCGCCTCAGGATGCCCTTTGTTCGGGCAGTGCCCCTGGGGGCAGCTGGACTGGTGAAAAAACAACAAAATAATCCCATTAAGTTCCCATTATCTGACACATTAGAAACTCTAATGAGAGGCTTTCGGAGGAGCTGAGCAGCAGGAGGGCACCTCTAATGGGCCTTGTCCTCTGTGAGGTTGTCACTGTCACCGTGGGCAAGCCGAGCACCCGAGTGTCTCCGAGCAGTTTCTCTGGAAGAGTGGATTGGGCACCGTGGGCCCCGGGAGCCCCCCAGGGAGCCATGACCAAGAGACAGAGAAGCAGCCCAGAGCGAGGCTGGCACCCAGAGGAGACCCTCGGCCTGAAGGGTGATCGCCTTGAACCCTGCGTTTTGTGAAATGTTCTCAGAAAGTCTGAACGGATTTCACTTTGAAGGTCGCAGATTCTTTTTTAAAAAATTGTTATTGATTTGAGAGAGAGAGGAAGGGAGAGGGAGGAGGAAGAGAGAGAGAAGTGAGAGAAACATTGATCGGTTGTGCCCTGTACACACCTGGACTGGGGATGAAGCCTGTAACCTGGGCATGTGCCCTGACCGGGAATTGACCCGGTGACCTTTCAGTGCAGGGGATGACGCCCAACCAACCGAGTCACAATGGCCAGGGCTGAAGGTCGCAGATGCTTTCAGGGTGGTGGTGTCTGAAGGCAGGTCAAATGCCCTGCAAAGGGCTCCCTCACCTCTGTGGTTCCCAAACTGCGTTCTCAGACTTCAGGTACCAGAGGAAGGGGGCTGCGAAGGCTTATTCCCCTGGCAGTGAGCGACTGTGGAAACACACCCCACAGACCTGCCAAATGGCTTCCAGTGTTCTCTGTCCAAACACAGCGTCTCCTCACCAGCTCTGCGTCTCTTCTTGGCTCTGCATGGCCCAGTAGTGCCATACCCTCCGGTGGCACCGAGCCCAGAGCGTGCCCAGCGGTGCTGAGCTCCATACAGGGCGTCTGTGGGCCTCCCAGCGCCCTCCGTCCCGCTCCTGGGGAGAGGAGATTACCAGGCGGCAAGTCACGCCATTGTTATTATTACCCTGAAGCGTAATAAATCTGTGAGGTGCAATAAGTTAAGACAAGGCTCCTTTCTCACTTTACACGCTGCCAATAGTTTTATTGTAACGGCTGGGAGACAAGAGTTTTCCTTTTTAGGCAGAGCAGAGGAAGCTGTGACATTAGAGAGAATGAAAGGAGGCTGGGAAGGAGTTTGTGAGACTGGTATTGTGCCTGAGCCGGCTCATCAGGACACCCGGCATCTAACGTTGTGCTTAATGGTGTTAGGGAACATGGGGGCCTGACAGTGTCTGGGAGAACTCATTTGAATTCATTATCATAGCAAGGTACCTGCAGTCTGCAGAGCTGGCCTCCCTCACAAGACTTACAGCGCTTTCTCTCGGTGATAAGCCCGAACTGACTTCTAAGATCACAAACTGGTTCTGGAACTCATGAAAGTCAGCAAAGGAGAGTTAGTGAGATAGTTGCAGAGGCTGGAACTGATCATTTGTTCATGTGGGCAGTTGCAGTTGTAGAGAAACCCTACAACTCCTCGCAGGGAGATTCTGGTCGACCAGATGCCGGTCCAGAGGGCCACAGGCCCTGCCTCTCCTCCCTTGATGCCGTGCACCTCCAGGCTGCAGGAGGCGAGGGGAGGGCTTGAGCAGTGCTCCCCTCCACCCTTTGCCAAGTTCAAAGCCCAAACGAGGCCTCCTCCAATCTTGTCCCAGGTTACATGACACTGAATGAATTTTTTTGTCAAAAATCCTCCTCTTTGGTAGCAAATTCTCTTTCCAATCTCTGTTTTAGAATTCAGCCTTTCCTTTTTTTATTCAAATGTTAGTCATTCGAGACATCTTAACTCTCTGGTTGGAGAGCCTTCTTTTTATCATCTTCTGTCTCACCTAGGCTCATGGGTACTTTCCCCTAAACTAGACCTACTGGGTGCTGGGGCTCTGCCTTCTGTGCCATTGTGTCCCCTGAATACTTATGAAGCTGGGGAACACATAGTTGATATTCAATACACAGATGGTCCCCAACTGGTGATGGGTCTATTTACAGTTTTTTTACTTTACAGTGGTGTGAAAGTGATACCCGTGCAGTAGAAACTGTCCTTCAGATTTTAAATTTTGATCTTTTCCTGGGCTAGCAGTTTGTAGTATGATACTCTATCATGATGCTGGGCAGCCACAGCTCCCAATCAGCCATGTGATCACGAGGGTTGAGCACCGACATTCCACAGTGGACAGTGTCTCCCGTGTTCTTTGGCTATTGCGCTCTGAGTGTGTTTAAGGTGGGTTGGGCTAGCTCTGACGTTCCCTGGGTTAGGTGTATTAAATTTTGACGTAGGTTATTCTCAACTTACGATGTGACATAACCCTATTCTAAGTTAGGGAGCATCTGTATAAGTGTTGATTGACTTTCAAAATAGTTGCCTAGCTTATCTGACAAATGTCAGCGCTACTCCCCTAGTTTACTATCCCCCCTGTATTGCCCTGCAATGCTCCTTATGACCTTCCAGCCCCAAACGACTGACTCCCTAGGTAATCCTCTCATCCAAACCCTAATACTCCCCACTTCGCTCCCTCTTAGAAACTACTACACCCCTTCATTGAGTCTCACTTCTTAGCAGCTAGGACAGGCAATTTCATTCTCTGAGTTGGAATAGTCTCATGAATTCTGTTTCTCTCTGCCATGTTTCCCCTGCCCCATACATTCTACCTCCACTTACTCTGTAAGAAGCCTAATCAGTACAAACTCTGGGGAAGCCGAGGTCCTCATTGCTGAATCTGGTTGAATTAAAGATTTGCTCCCCCAGCTCAAAATTAATATTATAAGTGTACTGGAAATACATTTTCTACTTTCTGGCCCCAAGCTAATATTTTTTACATGCAGCGTTCGGTATTTGGCTCAACTAGTTATTCAAATGCACAGGAAATTGCCAACTCCTTTTTTGGCCTTTTCCCTATCTCACCACTGCCCCCCCATCACCCCAATACACACACACACATACACACACACACACACACACACACACACACATCACTGGAGATGGGAATGTTGGAGTCCTTGCTGGAATTCCCCTCAGGTTGTATCATTGTTTGGAAGTTATTGGTTCTCCTCCAGGAGCAGATATGGACAGAGAAAAGAGTGCCTGTCTTAGCTCAGCATATCAAGCAGCACAAACCCTAGGCCTTCATCTCTGTAAAGCTGCTCTAGGGCAGTATGGTCTTTCTTCTAATGAATAGACAGATTCATAATACAAATATTTATCGAACACTTATCTTGTTCCCAGTGCGGTATTGTTCATTATATCATCTTATTTAACTTAATTCTAATCCTTGAAGGTAGCATGGATTTTTTTCACTTATAAATGAGGAAGCAGCCCAGCCGGTGTGGCTCCGTGGTTGAGCACTGGCCTATGAACCAGGAGGCTTGATCCCCAGTGTGGGGTGTGCAGGAGGCAGCCAATCCATGATTCTCTCTCATCACTGATGTTTCTATCTCTCTCGCTCCCTCTCCCTTCCTCTCTGAAATCAATAAAAAATATATATATATTTTAAAATGAGGAAGCAAATGTTCAAAAGTGTTAGGTGACTTGCTCTGAATGGTAGAACCTGATTTTTGGGTTCTAGGTCTACTGTTCTTCACATTTCACCATGCTTCCTCTTGTGTGCTTTTTAATTCTTTGTTAATAGCTCCTCTGTGCAAGAGCTGGAACTCTCTTAAATAACCTACAGAGCCCAGGAATCCCATTGCAACGAACCCCATTCTAAAGCCAGCATTCTCTCCTGGGTTTCATCTGGCAAATACTCAAGTACATTATGAAAGTTCACCCAGTTTCTCAGGGGGAATT
Organism: Myotis lucifugus; assembly: GCF_000147115.1. Taxonomy (NCBI): domain Eukaryota; kingdom Metazoa; phylum Chordata; class Mammalia; order Chiroptera; family Vespertilionidae; genus Myotis; species Myotis lucifugus. Next base: position 2,327,062 of record NW_005871149.1, on the reverse strand, counting down.
GGGAGCTTCGGACATCTTCAAGATTGGGTCCAAGTGTTAGACATCAAGGGAACAAACAGGAAGCCTGATGATGCCGTAAGATGCTGGTTTTATGTTCCTTTATGCCATAGACAGTGGGTCTGAAAGTTGTATTAATTTGTTAACAATATTGAAAGTACCATGAAAATGGGGGAGGGCGGTATTTCCACCTAGATTTTTAAAAAGACCCTTTGACTGTAATGTCAATTTTAAAAATCAGTTAAAATCCTATAAAAGTAGCTAGTACTTCTTCAATATTTACTATGTATCGGTTACCATTATGAATTTTTGTGTATTATTTCATCTTCACAACAGCTCTATGAGGTAAATGCTATCTTCATTTTACACAAAAGGAAACTGAGGCTCAGCGAGGTTAAGTAGTATGTCCGAGGCCACACAGCTGGGTAAGTGGCAGGGTTGGGATTTGAACTCACACAGTGTGACTCCGGAGCCAACACGTTTAACCACACTTGGGGTTGGCAGACAAAATATAGGATGTCCAGTTGAGTCTGAATTTCAGATAAACAGCCTCAAATATTGCATGGAACATATTTATACTAAAAACATGTTTGTTGTTTCTCTGAAATTCAGATTTAACTGGACATCTTGTATTTTTATTTGCTAAATCTAGCAACCCTCACCACACTATCCTGCCTTGTATAAATGCACATATCTCTCTCTATTCGGGTTGCTTAACTTATGGTTTACATATGCTTGAGTTTTGTTGCAAAATAAACGATGTGAACTCATAGCTACAAAGTGAGGACAAGCCCTCTTGGATACCTTTTCCCTCCATTTTTTGAAGGCTGGGTTGGCCTGGGGACAGCCTCCTCCTTGATAACGTAGTTGACTGTAAGCTTTTCCCTTCTGATAAGAAAGAACTTTGCTGACTGTGGGCACATTCTGGCCTCCTGCCTGCACTGGGCTTTCTCATTGGCGGCCAGCGGTGTCCTGCCTGGTGCTCATTCTTGTCCAACTTCCCTGCTACAGAAATCCTTGATTGCTTCTAGGAGCCGCAGAGTTGCTTGGCCGAGTAGCTGCTTCCCTCCAGAAGACTGGGAAAGAACGAACTGGCTGCAGCTTAGCAGGGAGGGACCCTACATATAACGTCTGTTATATACAACATACAAATGGGCAGCAAACACATCACCCAGCAAACATCCTGCATGACCTGTGTGTGCACTCCCCCCCACTAAGTTCCTTCACGCAGTGCACTCACGCACCTACCCGACTGCCTTCTCTCACCACCCAAGTAACCTCAGCTAAAGAGAGAAGCTGCCTCTCACAGCCACTGAGGCGACAAATGTCCCCCGATCACACCGTGCATTTGAAAACAAATAGAAAGCACTTTGGAATTAGCTGATCTTTATTATCTTTTAATAATGTGGATAATTGAAAATTGACCATTTATTTACAAGCCTGGATAGTTATAGAATTACCTGTATAGTCAAGATTTTTAAAGTCTTTTAAAAGCAGCATGGATTTTTATGAACCCAGAATGAAATAATGATAGATAATATTTACTATAATGTAAAAAAATTTGTCATTGTGAAAAGCATTGTACATGCCTGATCGCTTAATTTTTACCAAAACCCTACTAAATTTTGTACTTTTACAGATAAGAACACTGAGGCTACAAGAAGTTAAGCAATTTGTGCAAGGGCGAATGGTTGATAAGTAGTACAGTCCGCATTTAAACTTATGCAGTCTCACTCCAGAGACCCATTGGCTTAATTACTGAGCAATGATGCCTCCATAGCATAAGATCGTTAGATATCACTTCTGGGGGGGGGGGGGCTTTTATAGAGAAAATTTCAAATCTGTTACTTACCCTTTTACTCCAAAGGCATGAAATAGTCTCTTTCTGAAAGAGTAAAGAATATCCAGGAGGAAATTAAGGTGGGTGGAAATGGCCAAAATGGTTAGGATTAAATTAGATAGTAAATTCCTAAAGCATACAACCTACCAAGACTGAATCATGAAGAAATAGAAAATCTGAGCAGTCATTACTGGTCAGGAGATTGAATCAGTAACCATGGGCGGTAAGCTCCTTGACATACTGGTAGGTCTTGGTGGTGACTTATGAATCTGACACCAAAAGTAAGAGCAACACAAGCAAAAATAAACAATTGGGACTACATACAACTAAAAAGCAAAAAACCCCAACCAATCCAATTAAAAGTTGGGGAGAAGATCTGAATGGATATTTTCCAAAGAAGACATAACAGATGTTCAATAGGTACATGAAAAGATGTTCAATACATTAATCATCAGGAAAATGCAAATGAAAACCACAATGGGATATTAGCTCACACCTGTTAGAATGGTCGTTACCAAAAAGACAAGAAATGTCAAGTGTTGGCAAGAATGTGAAGAAAAGGGAACTCTTTGCACTGTTGCTGGTAATGTAAATTGGTCTAGCCAATATGAAAAGCAGTATAAAGTTTCCTCAAAAAAATTAAAAATAGAGCTGTCATATGATCCAGCAATTCCACTTCTGGGTATTTAACTGAAGAAAACAAAAACACTAACTTGAAAAGATAGGTGTACGCCCATGTTCATTGAGCACTATTTACAATAGCCAAGGTGTGGAAACAAACTAAGTGCCCATCAATGAATTAATGGATAAAGAAATTGTGATATAGATGTAGGTATATATATCTGCATCTATTCTTTAGCCATAAAAAATATGAAATCTTGCCAATATGCTAAGTTAAATAAATCAGGCCGAGAAAGATAAATACCATATGGCCTCTCTTATATGTGGAATTTAAAATAAACCAAGTTCATAGATCTAGAGCAGCGGTTCTCAACCTGTGGGTCGCGACCCCTTTGGCGGTGGAATGACCCTTTTACAGGGGTTGCCCAAGACCATCCTGCATATCAGATATTTACATTACAATTCATAACAGTAGCGACATTACAGTTATGAAGTAGCAACAAAAATAATTTTATGGTTGGGTCACAACATGAGGAACTGTATTTAAAGGGCCAGAAGGTTGAGAACCACTGATCTAGAGACTAGATTGGTGATTGCCAGAGGCAGGGGCTCGGAGAGTGGAGAAATGGATTGGGGCGGGGAGGAGTAAAAAGATTTAAAAAAAAATTAGATGCCAAATGATGAGTATATAGTTCATACCACATGTGACTCACACGAGTTGGACAGCACCTCTACTGGTCTATACCCTACTCAACTAGACAAGCCTACTGATCACTCCCTTGTATGTCACAGCAATGCCAAGTTGCCACAATTTAAATGCTTACTCTCATTTTCTGTACTTATCTTACGGTCATCTGGTGCTAGGGTCTGAATGACTGTGTCCCTCCAAAATTCATATATTGAAATTCTAACTCCCAAAAATGATGGTTTAGAAGATGGGGATTTGGGAAGTGGTTAGGCCAGGAGGATGGAGCCCTCTTGAGTGGGATTAGTGCCCTTATACAAGAGGCTCCAGAGAGATCTCTTTCCACCAGGTGAAGACACAAGAAGAGGACACTGGATGAACCAGAAAGAAGGCCCTAACCACAACATGACCATGCTGACACCTTGATCTCTGACACATTCCTCTGGAACCGTGAGAAATAAATTTCTGTTGTTCATAAGTTACTCGGTCGGTGGTATTTTGTTATAGCAGCTCAAATGGACTAAGACAACTGGTAGTAAACAATTTTGTGGACCAGCACCAGTTCATGGGTCACATTTTGAGTAGTACTAATATAGAAAAGATCAGTTTAGTACATATACACTCTCTCTCCTTCTCTCCCTCTCCACAACACACTCACTCCTGAAATGTTTATTGAGAACCTACCAAGTACCTGGTACTTTTCTAGGCTCTGGGAATATAGTAATGAACAACATAGATGAGGTCCCTCTCCACAGGGAAAATCACATTCTAATTCGATCAATGTTTTGTCAACTAAAGATAGGTTCCAGTTTGAGATCTTGCCAATGAGTAGCTCTGTGCTTTTGTGCAATTCATTTAATCCCTCTGAGCAACGTTTTCCCTCTGCAAAAAGGAGATTTATACACACGTTAGTGGCGTTGTTGCTGGGTTAAATTAGGTGCTGTGGCATCATTTTGAAAACTGTAAAATGATATGCCAATGTCAGGTCATAGTTTTACCTTCTTGAAGGCAGGGACCGTATCTTTCCTATCTTTGCATCCTCAGCAACAAGCACAAGTCCTTGGCAAGTAGCACGCACTCCACTGAGGTTTGTTGAGTAAATGTGCGTAAGGTACTAACTGCATATGTATAGTATATTTTTATTTAAAATATAGTAAAGATTGTACCTGCTCTTGAAATCACTGCACCAACAGGAAAAGTACATTAGGCATGGCAGGCCATGGCAGATGTAATTCTGCTCTTGGGTTACAGGTTTCTAAGAGTCTGAGGTCTAAAAATACATTTTCTAAAGGTTCATTCGATGGAAGCCTCTTTTTATTGATCTGTTTCACAATCTGAATGGTCCTTAAAGGTCTTTTCCATAAATGGCCCCCAGGAGTAGCTGTGCAGGTCCGGGCATTTCTAAGCACATCACGCTCTCTAGGATTCCAAGCTAGAACTGAGTGGTAAAAGTACCCTAAGTTTGGGGAGCATCTGGAAGGAAAAGAAATACAGCCAGTTTGTTTTCTTCGGAAGTTTGAACCTCATGTTAGAAAATCTCATGGCTTTGTTTTTACTTAAGGTCAGTTTATTAAGACCAATGCTGAAAGTTATAAGGAAAATATTCCCCTGAAAATTATTTTTTCTTAGGAAAAGAAGAAAAAGAAAAACCAACACTCCCTCAGCATAGGCCCAGATGCTGTGGCAGCCACGCCTCTCTGACAAGGGGATAGTCCCTTGGTGGGTGAAATCACTGTCTCGGTCCTCGTCATCCTCTGGCTCCGACTCATCCATTTCCCGGAATAAAGACTCACTTACCTCCACATTCTTCCAGCCTCTGCCAAGAACTGGATACCATGGGTCAAGATTATGATCTGTTTCAAATAGCTGTTTCCCACTTAAGTTATTTTTTCCTGCTTGCTCTTCTTTCATTCATTTCCTTTTCATTTCCAAGAGTTCTGCGTCAAACTTGGCCTCCCAACTCTCAGTTGTGACAGGAGTGCCATGAAATAATTGCTTTTTGGCTGCTGCTTGGTTTGCTTTGTGCTTCTCCCAGGGATATAGACATTCTCACTGAGGGTTAGCGATGCTGCTCTTGGTTCCACAAAAGTGTACAACTCAATGCAGTGGCTGTAACAGACACCAGATCGACACTGCAAAGGACACTAGCAATGAAAACATGGGGATCTGTAAGGAGGCCTATTTAGTAATGGGAATAAAAAAATACACAAAATACATGACAAGCAGCATAGAAGTAAAAACAGAAACAGTGAGATTTCAGAGGAGAGGAGAAATCAGATACCTTCACTTCCCCTCTCCCTTCCCCATGCCCGGTCCTTGGAAAGTCCCCTTGCCTCCACTTGTTTGGTTGCTTCCTCTTGAACTACATTTTCCCACAGGGACCACTGAGCCATTGGCCCCACTTCTCTCTGACGTGCCCTCTTCCCTCCCAGCTTAGATGCCAAGGTCCAAGGCTATGACCACTCCCCTCCTTGTTCCCCTCCCCCTCTCATTGACCTTCATCAGCAAACCCCAGCCCTGGTCACATCCAACTCTCCTCCCCCGCCCCCCAACCCCAGCAGTGGAATGTGGCTGGAGAAAAACCACCCAACCCTGCTGAGTGGTCTCTTTAAAGAGAGGACCCCCAACTCAGGAGGGCCCTCAGCACTGTCGAGACTGCTACACTTCCCCAGTAACTCTTCCACTCTTCAAGGGCATTCTTCCTCACCTTCTCCCATCTGCTCCAACAGCCAATAGGCCCTCCCGACTCACAGTTTTATTACATAGAGTAAAAGAAAGCACACAGCCCAGACCTCCCTCATCAAACCCAGGGAGACCTAGTGAGTACAACCGGGAAAGGGTGCACTGTGTGTGCGCGATTGCTAAAAGGCACCCCCCTTTACGTGGAGCCATTAGAAAAGGTACCCCTTCCTCCGGTTGATGTCGCCTCCCTGTCTGGTTGGCAGAGCAGGGGCTGGATTTCAGTTCCCACCTGCCCCCCTTCTGCTCCACGGTAGCCTGAGCATGCCACCCAATGGACTACCTCACATGCCACCCACAGACTTCTCCTTCTCTCCAAAAATAGTGCGTGAACACACTGTCCTAGCTCCTAGCCACGGCTGATCCCTACACTTCTCTGTTAGGGCCCATTGCTTCTCCCTGACTCCAGGACAATCTTTCTCCAGTTGTCTCCTCTTATCTTTTGCCCCATCACTCTCCCTCTCCCCGACCCCCCCACCCCCTCTGGCCCTACAGAATCATCCAGCATACCCGGGAGGAAACATCTCCCATTTTAAATACCCTCCCTTGGTCCCAAGCAATCCTCGGGCTGCGGGCGGGTTCTCAGTTGCTCTTTACAGCAAAGCTCTTCAAGAGCTCTTCAGACTCACTGCAAACACTTTCTCCTCCTCACCTCCCAGTGGCTGTTAACACACCCTAATCAGACTTTCTCCCCGATGACCCCTTTGAAACTGCTTTTGTCAAGGACATCAGCCACCTTCATCAGGCCAAAGCCAGCCTTCAAACTCTCAGATCTCATCTTATTCATGTCATCAGTTTGATAAGCCTGATCCCTCCTACCTCCCGAAAACAATTCTTATCTTCCAACATTCCAGCCTCTCCAAGTGTTCCTCCTCCTTTTCTACTTCATCTCCAAGTGTTGGAGTTCCTTGTTGCTCTCTCCCTCAGCGACTCTCCCTCCCTAAGTGATTTTCTGTAAGCCCAAGGCTTAAAAAGCATCTATGTGCTGATGAATCTCAAATTTGTATCTTCACACTCATATATCCAATTGTTGGCTCACCATGCCCGCTTGGACCAATAACAAGCACCTTATGTAACACGCACAGCACAGAATTCCTACTTCTGCCAGCCCGTACTTTCTCTTTGAGTCCTCCGGAACTCATTAAATGGCACCACCATTTACTCCTCCTTCAGGCCCCGAACCTAAGAATCATCCATGACCTTTTCATTCCTTCACACACTCTGCCAAATCCATTTCTGTCCAAATGTGTCTGAATAGCCCTCTTCTCACCCTTCTTCTGCCCAACCTGTCAATCTACTGCAGCCTCC
>NW_005871149.1:2300410-2319767 GCF_000147115.1 Myotis lucifugus | reverse complement strand
ACCCAGGCATGTGCCCTGACCAGCAACTTTTTAGTGCAAGGGAGGACGCTCCAACCAACTGAGCCACACCGGTCAGGGCTGCACGACGCTGTCATTGCTCTGCTCACCCTCCCATGGCTTTCTGTTGCTGTTGTGACTGCCTATAAGGCTTCATGGGATCTGGTCACTTGCCCACCTCTCAGCCTACAGCTTGCTCTCTGGCCCGCTGATTCCTCGGACATGCTGGCCTTTGTTGTTCCTGCAACAGGCCAGGCATATTCCCACCTGAGCTTATGCTGGTTTATTTCAGCTTGGAAAGGCTGCCCTCCCCTCCCCCGTATTTATTTGCTAGGCTTACTCCTGCCTATCCTACCCTTCGTGCATGTGCTCAGAGGTCTCCCTGGCCTGGCAATACCGGCTCGGCGATAAAGTCACCCGCTTCCCGACTTTATTTCTTTCACACCACTTATCAATACCTGAAATTTTGTTCCCTTGCTTGTTGTCTGTCTCCTCTCTCCTACCCCAGTAGAAGGCAAGCCCCTGCTTGCCCATGTATGGCTTTACCGCCTAGGACAGTGCCTGGCACCTACTAGGTGTTCAATTAGTACTTGTTGAACGACTGCATTTCCTCCAAGGTTCCACTCCTGAATCTCTGGACCCTCCCTCAGTTCAGTTCCGGCCGGCCGCAACCCCACATCCCATCCTCCGCTAAGCCACGACAGCCCCCACCTCCCCCACCGTCCTTTGCTCTCCCCACCCCTTCCTGCGCGGCCCCTTTAAGTGGAGTCCGGAAAGCGGCGGGGAGGGCGGGGCCAAAGCCTCGCCGACGCGGACTCGGAGGGGCGGGGCGTGACCAGGGGGCGGGGCTGCGTGCTGCGTGCGTGCGCGTTCTGGAGGCGCCGCCGCCGCCGCTCTCGAGGCCGCCGCCGCCGTCGCCGCGCAGAGCCGGAGCCGGAGCCACGGCAGAGAGGAGGGAGGAGGAGGAGGAGGAGGTGGAGGAGGCGCTGGACTGGGGGGGTGAGTGAGGGGCGGGGAGCCGGAGCCACCCCGGAGGGAGCGGGGGGCGCGGGTCGGCCGGGCCGGGGTTGAGGCGACTCCTGTCGCCGGTCAGTCCCCCGGCTCCCCCTTCCTTCTCCGCGTTCCCTCGGTGTCCGGGGCGGCGGCCCGGGGGCCTGGCCGGCGGGAGGGCCAGGGCTCGCGGAGGCCCGGCCGCCGCCGCCGCCGCCGCCGGAGCCAACCACGCCCGCGGACGGAGCCGGTCGACTGTGGCTGGGCCTGCGGGAGACGGACGGAGGGCCGGGCCGGGTGTGGGAGAGAAAGAGGACATTGTGTCCCCCACCCTGCAACTCCCGGAGGTGTCATGGCACTAGCCCGTTTCCCTCGCCATCTCCCCGGACGGTGCCCTCGCCCCGCGCCGCCTGGGCGATGTAGGAGATTGGACGTCGCCTCTCTTTTCCGCTTGCCTGTCCCCAGACTCGGGTCAGCTCTCCCTTTGGGGGGCACGCGGAGAGGGGTGGCGGGTGGAGGGAATTCTCTGTTCCCCCTCCTGCGCTAGGAGGTGCGGGGAGGCGGCAGCGTGGCCCTGGGTCCAGGGTCCCCGCTCCCTTTATGCCCCCCGTGCGCCGGGCTGACATCTCTTCATCCCTCTCCGCCTCCCGGCCCCTTTCCCGCCCTCCTTCCCCGGTGTCCTCCGCAGCACGCCGCGTGTCCGCCCTGTCGGCGCTGCTTTCCTGGGGTCTGTCTCTGCTTCCCTGGATGTTGTTAGGGACGAGGTCCGCCTGATTCTTGTCTTCCTTCCAACTGGGGCTGGTAGGGGTGTCGTTTGCCCCCTCAACTCAGGAAGTTATGGGACAGTGTCTTAAGCCGAATTGTGTAATTGACTGCTATGGGGAAAAGGTCTGCGGGAAGACACTTGTGCCTAAAAAAAAGGGGGGGGGGCGTCTCCTCATAGGGCTAAGAACCAGAGTTTAGGGGGCCTTTTGACTCCTTGGAGCCAACTACCGTGAGCAGTTAGGTATTTCTTTTGGGGAGGGACGTATTGTCATTGCTTTGGAGGGAGGAGGGCATAAGGCATGAAAGAAGAGTTAAGAGGGCAGGAGGTTAATGGGCCACGTCCTTACAGGTGGCCGCCGTGTTCTGCTTCCTGGGCGTGGGAGGAGGGCTCTTTCTGTTTTTAATCACAGCCCCAGTCGGGTAGCAGCTCCCCGTGCTCACCGGGGCTCCTACCTTCGCAGTCGCTGAAGGGCAGCCTCAGAAGGGATGCTGCTGGAAACAGGATTTGGAAACTTTCTTTTGGTTTCCTGTCAGCGTGTGGGGGTGGGCATGCGTCTGTGTAGTTTTTCTTTTCTTTTGATGTAATTGATAATCTGCCACATTTTGACATAAAAAGCACTACTAGATCAGGTCCCGAGCTCTTTTTGTGTCTTTATTATGGTTTTCTGTAACACTGTTTTGAAATTATGTTTGCGTTGGTTGAAATTCTTTTTTTTTTTTTAAATTCTGGTGTTTCAGTGAATCTTGTTCTGTATTTTGAATTATGTACTGCAAACTATGATTACTAGTAGATGGACGTTTTTGAGGATCCTACGGTGCGTGGCGTATGTAGGCACTCGGTATTTCTTGAATGAATTGAGTGATTACAAACATGTGCTTAGGTATTATATATCTTCTGTTCTTTTGAGAAGTAGCTTACGTTTGAATATTGCATTTCACTTCCCAGATATAAAATAGTAATTCTTGACCTTTTCTAGGCTACTGATACCTTTGAGAATATAATGAAATATATAGGCACTGTAGAAAAATAGTAATAGGCATTTATGCAGAAAATTTTGTATTCAGCTTCAGGGACCTTCTAAAGCCAACCATGGAAACTTGTCTCAAAAGTTATTATTATGATGGAACTGAGTAGTATTCAGCTCCATATTAAAGTTGTTCAAAAGCTTTTATTTTCTGTGTGCCCTTAAGAATGACAGTATTTACACTTACAGATTAAACTTTGTGTCTTTGGGAACAAGACTTAAGAGTGATTGTTACTGCAGTTTTATGGGGCAAAGTTCTCATTTTAATAACTGTTACCAGGTCAGTAACAGTTACTGATGACTTCCAAGGAAATAAGATTGCTGCAGTCGGAAGCTCAAAATCATAAACATGGTGGACTTACGATTTTTATTGTATAAACTTCTGAGCAATATGAACAGCACTTGAGAATGTTCATAAATCAAACGATTCAGTTTTCCTGTTCTCTTCAAGCTTGTTAATATGCATGGTATTTCATGTAGTTAATAATTATTGTAACAGCATTCAATGTTAATCCAACAAGTGCTTTTTGAAAGTCTGTTGTAATAAAACAAAATCCTTACTGTCATAGAGTGTGTATTCTAATCAGGAGAGATGGGCCATCACCACATACATAAAGAGTATGTCAGGTTTTAAGAGCTGTGCAGAAGAGTAAAGAAGGTGAGGGATAGAGAAACAGGGTCGGGGAAGGATAGGCGGGAAGCCATGAGACTAGCCCGGAAACCTGACGGAAGTGAGGGTGTGTGCTTTTGGGGAAGAAGGTTACAAGCAGAGAGAACTGCAAGTGCAAAGACCCCTCAGTGTACTTTGCCTTTTTTAGAAAAACTAGGAGGCCAGTAAACAAGAGGGAAAGTGAGAGTTGAACTTGAGGTTAGAGAAGTAGCTGGGCCCCCCCCATAAGGCCTTGTAGACTAGTCAAGAATTTTCAAGTTTACTATGAATGAGATGGGAAACCATTGGAGGGTTTGGAGTTGAAGAGAAACCTATTCTGACTTATGTTTGTGAGAATCATTCTGGCTGTTGAGTGGAAACCAGCTTGGCTGGGAGGGGGAGCGTAGAAGCAGGAGGACAGATCAGGAAGTTAATCTTTTTAAATCTTTTTCAGTGGTTGCAAATTAGTCCATCTATCTGCTGTTGGGTATATAGGTAGTTTCCTTTTCCCCTGTTAAAATAACAAAACGAACACTTGTGTATGCAACTTTTTCTTTCTTTTGAAATGTTTCCTTGGGATTGATTTCCAGAAGAAGGACTACAGAATCAAAGTATGTGAATATACTTGTGTTCTTGGTGTTGTATCTGTGAATTCCTTCAAAGAGTATGTTGTACTAGTTAAAGTGATAGCCACTGTTGTTGATCTTAAGTTTCATGGCAATGTCACCTGCATTGAGTATTATTATTTAGTATTTTAAAAACAATTTTAGATTGTTAGGTTTAATTTTCCAATAGCTCATTTAGAGTTCATTTATTATTAGCTAATGATTGGAGATAGAGAGATGAATTAGACAGGGTCTCTGCCCTCAGGAAACTTTACATTCTGTCTTAATTTTTAATCTGATAGTTAAATAACTTCAATCTTGCCAGTGTTCACTCATACTCATGAACTTTGTTCTGTCCCCTTTACACAGTTTTGGGTGACTGGTTAAGAGGGTAGTTGATGACCTTTTATATACAATTGGCATTCCAAGCAAGCATTTAATTTTTTTTTCTTACAAAGGGATTTTTTATTTTATTTTTTATTTTTTTTTAATATATTTCATTGATTTTCCACAGAGAGGAAGGGAGAGAGACAGAGAGCTAGAAACATCGATGAGATAGAAACATAGACCAGCTGCCTCCTGCACATCTCCCACTGGGGATGTGCCCGCAACCCAGGCACATGCCCTTGACCGGAATCGAACCTAGGACCTTTCAGTCCGCAGGCCGACGCTCTATCCACTGAGCCAAACCGGTTTCGGCTACAAAGGGATTTTTTAAATGGTATCTGCAGTTTGTTTGATTTCTGTTCTGTGTGTCTTTAGAATTTTACAACTGTGACAGCCCTGTTTTCTTCTTTGCAATAAATTATGCAACTAGTACTTAGTTGAGGACTCTCACAGTTGAATTTTTAAATTGTTGTAATTCTTTATAGTTATTCAAAACACAGAAACTATTGTTTCTATTAAATAAGATCAGCATAGCAGCTTTGAAATTTTATTTAGTTTTTAAAGGAGGGTGTTACCGGTCTGTTTTGATAGAAATCATACCACAGTGAGGGCATTGCTCAGCATTTCTAGTTCTGAAATCCAGATGGCTTGATTTGGCATGACCTGGGAGAGTGGGTTGAACTAATAGGGTTACCTGCAGGCACCTAGCACTGTGTCTGTACATGCTAGGCACCCAGCAAATGTTCATTTAGCCTCAGATAACTCCTTAAGCTCCCAGTTATAAAATTCTCATTTTATAAGTTCAGTAAAAATATCTCATATGAAGCATTTATATATTAATGGGGTGGTGAGTTTAAAATTATGAACACAACCCAGCCGGTGTGGCTCCGTTGTTGTGTCAATCTATGAACCAGGAGGTCACCGCTCAATTCCCGGTCAGGACACATGCCCGGATTGCAGGCTCAATCCCCAGGGTTGGCCATGCAGGAGCCAGCCAGCCAATGATGTTTCTGTCTTGTCATTGATGTTTCTATCTCTCCCTCTCCTACTGAGATAGATGAAGCATCCATTTTTTCCCCCTTTTTTATGCATGAAATTTGGGGTAGATGTTATGTGCTTTTTCACTCTGTTCACAGAGATAATACTGGTCCATTTACATTTTGAATTTTTGTAATGGTGGTTATGGGTTTGCACTGAATGATTCACATGCTCTCTGTCCAGTCCCCTTTACACAGTTTTGAGGTGACTGGTTAAGAGGGCAGTTTGTTTCCAAGTTAAATGATCCAGATGAGTAGTGAAGCTACTAGTATAAGCTTAGCCTATCATGATACTCAGATCAACAAAGCAGTTCAATAGAGAACTATGCCATGCTCTCATTTCTGCTTGAAAATAGGCCTTTTGAGGTAGAAGGTATGTGCATGTACCAATAAAAAAAGGAAATTGTATGTGATGATTAAGATAAAGTTGAAGCAAGAAATAGTGTACTTTTATAAGTGCTCTAAAAGAAACACTTTATATAATTTTCAGAAGTCTGTGATATACATGTGGAGGATTGAATATTATGTTCTATGAAATTAACTTCAATCATTAGAAAAGTTAATGGCTTTTTTTACTAATGACTTATTTATTTAGGCTGTATAAATTTAGAATAGATAAACCTGGGAAAAATAATTCTTTGCATATCCAGTTTTCCCTGATATAGTTTCCTATCTCTAGCCTATTTAGTTCACATTGATAGAGAGTGGTTCAAAGTGTGGAATGGTAAAGTTAACCAAATTTGGAATTAAATATGTAATCCCGTGTTAGGTTTCAAGATCTATTTAAATTAAGCCATGTTTCAGAATAGGAATATACTAAACTACACATTATAACTGATAAAGACACTGTTGGATTAATTAAAACTTGAAGTACCTTATGTTAAACTCTTTAAGTATATATATCTATAACATTCATGTTTGCTTGCAATATAATGTTGTATTCACTTGTTCTGGTTGTAAGAGAGGCACAAATAACTGGCTACAACTGTTTCTTTGGACAAATCCCAAATGCAGTTTGTGAGATTTTAAGTTAGCAATAGTAGGAAATTCTCTCTTATTGCAGATTGAACATTTCAGATTTGTCAGATGTGTAATCTAGAGAGTAAATTCATTCACTGTATTTTCAGTGATATTTTTAAGTTCATTTACAAATAGAATCATTCTGTTCTAGGCAAGTATTATAAAACATTAAGCAAGCAACTATAACTTAATTATTTTAGCAGTTGGAATTGTAACACTATCTTGGATTTTATGTACTTTTCAGTATCTAGCCCAAATCACTGATGCTTTTTGAAATACCTTTTAAATTCTATCATATGCTGGTGAAAGTGTTGCATAATCTTATTAGTAGATTTTAGATTTAGTCATTGAACGATGTTTGAGTGACCCACTATTAGGCTCTTTGATGGAAACTGAAATGTGAGGACTGTAGTTTCTATTTAAGGAATTTAGTCTAGTAATTTTGTTGTCAGAACCTGACATATGTTTTATAAATAAATTTTGTATTTTCATTTTAGAATTAAAATATAATCATGTTCATTTTCTTTTTTATTGTTTAAAGTATTACATGTCTCCTTTTTCCCCCCGATTGATTCCCCACCCCCACCCCCCATATCCATTCCCACCCCCGAGGGCAATCCCCCACCACTCCATTGTCCGTGTCCATTGGTTATGCTAAGATGCATGCATACAAGTCCTTTGGTTGATCTCTAACACCCCCCCCCCCCACCCGTGCCCCTTGTCTCTGGATAATATTATTCTTTGTTTTACTTACTTACTTACTTACTTACTTATTTATTTATTTATTTATAGAATGGTTTACTGATTCCTAGAGAGAGAGGAAAGGAGAGGGAGAGAGAGAAAAACATTGATGTGAGAGCACAACATTGATTGGCTGCCTCCTGCATGTCCCCTACCAGGGATCGAGCCCACAACCAGACATGTGCCCTGATCAGGAATTGAACTGGCATCTTCCTGGTGCAGGGGATGACACCCAACCAACTGAGCCATACCAGCCAGGCCATTTCTTTTTTTTTAAGTTCTCACCCAAGGACATTTTCATTGTTTTTTTTTAGAGAGAGGGAAAGTGGGGGAGAGGTATGTACCCTGACTGTAAATGGAACCCAAGACCTTTTGATGGATTGTATGATGCTCCTACTAACTGAGCCACACTGGCCAGGGCGTATATTCATTTTCTAAATAAACTATTTTAAATGATCTCTTAGCTACTTAACAGCTATTTCTGTGGTCTTATTTTTTTAACAGCTTTTTAGTATTAGAGCAAACCAGTTTCCAATTTATTTAAAACATAGTGAAATAAAAATTATTTGCTTTCTACTGCCTATTTTACTTCTGTCCAAGACTTTTATTTTTCAAATTGCTTTTCTGCATATATGTCACATTGTGGGAAGTTTTTTTTTTCAGCTAGCAAATTTAATTTTGTTTAATGTGAGTGTATTTTTGTGTGGGTTTTTTTGCAGTCCAGCGTAATATTTTTTCTACACTGATTAAAATTATCCTGTGACTGAAGTTAACTATCCACTAGGACAGAAATGTACATATAGACAAATGCATCACTGTGCATTTTTAGTGAATGTTGGTAGTTTGCCAGCTTTATTTTCAAGTTCCTCCCCCCTTCAGACCTGTGATGTCCTTATAAGGCAACAACAGTATGTTTAGTTAATTTACAAAATGAGAATAGTTTTTCTGATTTTTCCATTTTGCATGTTTTGAGTTAGGATTAACTGGATGTTTATTATCCTGTATAATAAAAGCCTAATATGCTAAGTGTCCGGTCAGCTGTTCAGCCAATCAAAGCATAATATGCTAATGATATGCTCAACCTCTCGCTATGACATGCACTGACCACCAGGGGGCAGACACTTTGACCAGTAGGTTAGCTTGCTGCTGGGGTCCGGCCAGTCGGGACTGAGCAAGACAAGCTGGACATGCCCTGGAGCTCTCCCACAGTCCGTCCCAGGCTGGCCAACCTCCTGCGTCCCTCCCTTGCCCCGATCGTGCACCGATGGGGTCCCTCAGCTGGGCCTGCACCCTCTCGCAATCCAGGACCTTTAGGGGGATGTCAGAGAGCTGGTTTCAGCCCGATCCCGCAGGCCAGGCTGAGGGACCCCACTGGTGCATGAATTCATGCACCAGGACTCTAGTTCTCAATAGGCATACAGTAAAACAGTTCACTTAACTGTGATGCTTTCTGTTGGAGTATTGGCTGACTTTTAGTGAGCCTGTGTAATTCCACGAATGCTACTGAGTCATGGATAACATTCTTTACACTATCTAAAGGTAAACGTGAATGTAATAGAAGCTGGAAACAAAACAAGTTTGCTGATTTCTTTACACTAGGAAATGTAGTTTCTGTTCCAAGTAATATGTTCTTGTTAGGTTCATTTTCAGTGGCTATAACTGCTTAAACATTGTTTTCCTGTTTAAAGTAATTTATGTTCCATTGTGATAAATTTTGAAAAGAACATAAATGAAAGAAGTAATTGAAAATCACCTATAAACCTATACCTAGCGATAATTACTACTAACATTTTAATAGTAACATTTTAATACATTTAGTACATTTTTCTAGTTTTTTCTTGCATGTACATATTTTTTTTCTTAAAAATTGGAATTAATGCTTTTATATAGGCTGTTTTGCTCCTACTTTTTTCTCTGAACAGGATATTGGTGTTCAACCTAGTGTGGGATTTTTAGGTCAATTCTTTATAGTATTACTATCTATCTATATATGTAAAAGCCTAAGCGACCGTTTGACCCTCCACCAGTAGCTATGATGCGCACTGACCACCAGGGGCAGACTCTCAACACAGGAGCTGCCAAGCAACAGCAACTTTGCAGAGTGCCCTCTTGCACTCCGGGGCCCCTTGGGGGATGTCGGATTGCCAGTTTTGGCCCGATCCCCGAAGGCCAGGCCAAGGTACCCCACCGCTCACTCCATAGACGCCCTTCGAGCCCCAGTGTCTCCCCAGGTGCGGCCGGCTGGGGAGGGACCACAGGAGGTTGGCTCCAGGGTATGTCCCGCCTGTCTCACCCCATCTCACCCCACTGGCCACCTTCTAATTAATTTCCTTTGAGTGTGCACGAATCCATGCACCGGATCTCTAGTTTTAAATAATACTGGGGGCAAACATTTTTGTACATTTGTCTTTGATTGCATCTTTGTGTTTTTCTTTCTTTCTTTAGGATAGATTCTCAGAAGTGGGATAACTGGATCAGAGGGTGGTTACCCTGTGTATAAGAGTGTGTCTCACTTCACCTTCAATGGCATTGAGTAGGTCAGTTTTTACAATCTTTGCCAATTTGATAGATATCTATTACAATTCTTGGGTGGGAACCACAAAATCCTCAGATTTTAATAATCTGTAAAACCATCATAGTGTATGATTGGTAATTTGTAGTCATCTTTGAAAAAATTGGTTGGAATGAATTTCTTTGAAAATATTTTAGGTAAAAATTCTATATAATAAAAGCCTAATATGCTAAGTGTTCGGTTGTCCATTCAACCAATCAAAGTGTAATATGCTAATGAATGCTAAGGCCACTCAACCACTCGCTATGACGTGCACTGACCACCAGGGGGCAGACAGTCAACTGGTCGACCAGTCGCTATGATGTGCACTGACCACCAGGGGGCAGATGCTCCAACCAGTAGGTTAGCTTGCTGCTGGGGTCCGGCCGATCAGGACTGAGCGAAACAGGCTGGACATGCTCTGGAGCCCTCCCACCGTCTCTCTGCAGTTGGCCAACCTCCCACATCCCTCCCTGGCCCTGATTGTACAACAGTGGGGTCCCTTGGCCTGGCCTGCACCCTCTCGCAATCTGGGACCTCTCAGGGAATGTCGGAGAGCTGGTTTCGGCCCAATCCCATAGGCCAGGCCTAGGGACCCCACTGGTGCACAAATTCGTGCACCAGGCCTCTAGTGTTCCATAAAAAGATACTCCTTGAGGTTACAATTTGAGCATTGTTTTTTATTGGGAAAAAATGGCATTTTAAAGTTCTCCCTTTACTAAAATGACAAACCTGAGAAAGCTTATAGCATGTAGTAAAACTTATGTAAAAAAATTATTTCAGATATATGGGTGGGTTAGTCACATGGTTCAGAACAAAAAATAAATACTTAGTGTTTAGAGCAGTGGCTCTGAAGTTAGGCAACCTAGGTTCAAATCCTTGCTTTGCCACTTACTAAGTCCATGATTTGAGGCAACTTACTGTGTATGTAACTTAAGGTAACTTGCTAAATATATATGATTTGATATTTATGAAATTTGGCTTTCTCATCTTTAAAAGGGGAATAATAATTACTTCATAGGATTGTTGAGAGGATTAGAAATATTATGTAAGACTGCTTGGCATGTAGTCGGCATTTAATAAAAACTAGCTATTGTTAAATTTATTTTTTTGTGTTTTGTTTTGCCAGTTTTGGTGGGTGGGGCAAGAGATGTCATTTGTGTGGCCTTGCCTACATGACAGTGCAGAATGGCCTTGAGAGATGCAAAATGGCCTTGAGCAATGGCAGCTGGAGGGGAGTGGTAGTAGATATTCTTTTTATTTGTATTTTTTATTGATTTATTTTTATTTATTTTTTTGAGGGAGAGAGAGAAACATCGATTTGTTGTTCCACTCATTTATGCATTTATTGCTTGATTCTTGTATGTGACCTGATGGGATGGAACCCACAACCTTGACACACTGGGACAATGTGCTGACCAACTGAGCTACCCAGCCAAGGTGGTAGTAGACATTCTTTCTGGTAGGAATGGCATGAGCCAGGATAGAAAGTTCAGGACAAGTTGGAGAACAGGAGACTGATTTGACAGAAGCCTAAGCCTATATAATTAGTAAATGTGGCATTAAGCCCATAAAGGTTGATTAGGGCTAGGCTTAAGAACTCATTGAATGCTAGATTGAGAAGTATAGACTTTATTCAGGAGTGCAAGGAGTTTTGATAGGGGGAAAATGACATCTTTTGGAAGATGAATCTAGCTACAGTTCAGAATTAATTGAGGAAGAAAGAGACTGGACACAAGGAGGCTGGTAATAATACAGGTAAGGCAGGATCTGAGAGTTTAAAGGAAACTAGGGAAGGTTTTGAGGGGAGTTGCTGGGAGTCACTGTTGTGAAAATCTGGCTCTTCAAGTGTACCCAGTTTGGAATTGAAATTCAAAAGAGAATTTGAGATACAGGCTCCATGGAGGTAGACAACCTCTGAGAGAAGATAGGACTCAATACACTTTGGTTGTTGCTACCTATTCTTAAAAATTGAAAGGTAAAAATTCCTGTTATTTCATTAATGAAAAGCATGTTTATGCTATTCCTTTGACAAATTTGTAACTTTATGAATTTTACTTATTTAGCATTTTGAGTTCTTAGTTAACAGGGAACCTTCACATTTAGACTTTGGCACTTCTGGAGCTATCTTAAAATATGTCAATGTACAGTGCAGTTCTTCAGTGTGTGGTCATTCCAGCATTGGTGAATGTGACTAGACTTTAGAAACATCAGTTGTGTGAGCAGAAGTGAAAAGTAAAGTACAGACTTCTAGTTTGGTAAGCAACTTAGAATGGAGTTCTCTCCTTTCCCCTTAATTTATTAATTACAAACAAATTAGTTTGCTCATGCCATTCTTAGTCATTCTGGTATCTGGCTCTAGCTCTATATTAATTGTACTTTCCACTTGGCTGAATAATATGTAAGCAAATTAGCCTAAAGGTTGATATTAATATTTCTTTTTGACTCATAAGTAAACTCTCTGCAGCTGTGAATGATCTGCTCACTGTCTTTCTTTAATATTACAAGTTGAGAAAAGAAGCAACCCCCATTGGTTTGTGATACTTTCAAGATGTTTGCATATTTTAAAGCATTGATTTGTTATACCTTTCTAAATGTTTCTTTTAGTTTTCAAATATTTTCTAAACTCAGAAATAAAGTCCTGTTAATTTTTATTCAAATCTCTTTCCTTTAAAAGTGTATTTGAAAATATTTTTAAATTATGGTCATGCATCATTTCTGTAGAGATGGACCACATCTACAATGATGGTGCCATCAAATTGTAATGGAACTGAAAAATTCCTCCGCCTAGTGACAGTCATATCTCAGTGCATTCATTACTCACCTGTTTGTGGTGATGCTGGTGTGAACAAGCCTGCTGCACATACAGTTATGTACCGTACAGAATACTTGATCATGATGAACGGTTGCTGGTTTATGTATTTACTATACTATTAATTGTTTTTTTAGAGTGTACTCTCTCTACTTATAAAAAAGTTTGCTGTAAAACAGCATGCCAGGTTACGCTGGCAGCAGCCTCTCATTTCACGTGTTCACTTCGTTTCTTTTTTTTTTTTTTAATATATTTTATTGATTTTTTACAGAGAGGAAGGGAGAGAGATAGAGAGTTAGAAACATCAATGAGAGAGAAACATCGATCAGCTGCCTCCTGCACATCTCCTACTGGGGATGTGCCCGCAACCCAGGTACATGCCCTTGACTGGAATCGAACCCGGGACCTTTCAGTCCGCAGGCCGACGCTCTATCCACTGAGCCAAACCCGTTTCGGCTCACTTCGTTTCTTGATTGCATCATTCTGCCTTGCATTTGATTTAATCTCGTGTAATTTTAAAATTTTGTGTAGCAAACATGAACTTTATTAAAAAAAAAAAAGTCTACAGTTACGTGCAGTAATGTCCTCAGCCTTCACAGTCACTCACCACTCACTGACTGACTCACCCAGAGCAACTTCGAGTCCTGCAAGTTCCATTCATGATAAGTGCCCTATATAAGTGCACCTTTTTCCATCTTTTATATCGTATTTGTACTCTATCCTTTCTGTGTTTCGCTATACAAATATTTACCATTGTGTTACAGTTACCTACTGTACAGGTGTGTGGCCTTAGAGCCTATGTGGGTCGGAGGCTATGCCATGTAGGTTTTATAAGTGCACCCTATGTGCACTCTGTGATGCTTGCACAATGACAAAATCTCCTAATGACCCATTTCTCAGCACCTATCCCCATCATAAAGCAGCACTTGACTGTAATAAGCAAATATAGCACACTAGAGGCCCGATGCACGAAGTTTGTGCAAGAGTAGATCTTCCTTCACCCCGGCTGCCGGCACCGGCTTCCCTCTGGCACCCGGGATCTGGGCTTCCCTCGCGGCCCCAGCTTCGTCAAGAAGGTCGTCCGGAAGGACATCCGGTCTAATTAGCATATTATGCTTTTATTATTATAGATAATATTGGGGATAGTGTGTGTTACTTTTTATAAATACTGTGTTTTTCTAATGAAACTTCAAAAGCCCAGATTTGGTCAACTGAGTGATACTTCATTTACTAAAGGGACCCCAGATAGTCAAAAGAGTGATTTAATGTCTCAAACTATAACATCTTAGTTGAGTCTATTTTGAATTGGTTCGAAGATATTTCTGTTTGTCAACAGAAATCAGAACTACAGCCACTCCCCTAGGGCTGATTACTCTTACCCTTCCCTCCTCCTCCCCAACCATAGCTGAGAGTAGGAGCTTCCCTGGTTTGGGCCATTTTGGCACTGTCACTATGCTGGCATTTGTGACCTTCCCAATATGTATGTCTTACATTCTTAGAAGTCTGCTTGCATTTTGGCAGGAAAAATAAGTTATGAATAAGAATGAGTGGCTCATGATACACTATTATAAGAAAATTCACAATTTTAAATGTTAATTATACCTCAATAAAGCGGAAATTTAAAAAAATTTATTTTTTACGTGAGTTGACATATGAAGTGTGTGAAACATGAATAGACTTTCTATTCTAGTCCCAAAAATTGAAATAAAAGAGCATAGGGCCTTTTCTTGAAGGTGAAGCCCTTACATCTCATTTAATCTGCACAGCAAATCTTTGAAATAGATATTGTCCATTTTTTACAGATGATGAAACTCAAAGTAATTATATAATCTATGAAAATTAACAAACTAATTATAGGGAATAATGCTGACAGTAAACTACCAGAAGCAGGGACTGCCATAGAAAAGCATAAAATAGATGATCAATAAATATTTGTATTTTGCTTGCATTACAAGTATGAATGAATGAATATGAATTAATGTTCATTACAAATATGAATGAATGAATATAAATTTTAGTGAATGAATGGATCAGTAGGTGAATGATAGAAGACCGCCTTTAACTCAATAATTTTTTCTTCAGTGCAGAACAACATTTTTCTTTCAGATGAGTCTAGAACATTTTTCACAAACAATTGAATTCACCTTTCTTTTTCTCTGTACAAAAGTCCCTCTTCTCTCATGTGGTTTAAGTTACTTAAAATAAATCACACAGTAAAAATCCTGAAGAGGGAAATAAATACCAGAGACATGGAAAGCATCACTTTCACTTAGATTTTAACTAAGTAGTATGTAATGTTATCAGTCTGTAATATTATATCTGTGTTAGACCCTTCTATTCACATTCAGGATGTTATTTTTTGGTTCTGTTTGTATCTCTTAATTTTTTTAAATTTACTGTAGTTGTCTGAAATAAGATTATATAACAGTAGTTGAAATAATTATGTAGCCAACATTAGTTGACCATCTAATCTCTATTTCAGTTGTGTGGGGGGCATGTGTTTCTGTTTTCTATTAGTACAACAAAGTGTGGTTTGTTTAGAAATATGAACTGATAATTTAATAGGGTTAAAATACATAATGTGATAAGTATTATTTTCAACTGATGTTAATACCTGGACAGACTACTAATGTGAGTCTCTAAACTGCATATTTATACAGTTCCTAATTCTTTAATGATTCAATATCCTAATAAATTTAAGATTAGAATTCTTTTAAATGAATATGGAACAGTAATGGATACCAGGGATGAAAGTAGATGCAGATAATCGAGAGATTGAAAGAAACTATTTTAGTGGAAGGCTGCAAAAGAAGGGTTTACAGGATTTGCAGGTGGAAGTTGCTATGCTAGACTGTGGGAAGTAAATTTATTTTTACAAAAAGAAATGAAATTGGTGAAGTGTGAGGGCTCTGAGGAGATAAATTAATGTTGAATGGGTAGAAGGAACCCTGTAGGTTAATATGGTGGCTTATAGGGACCTTCAGAGATGATTTGATGACTCTCACAAATCATGACACTCACGAAGTAGGGATCTGTCATGTTGGTTTGAGTAGAAATTACAATAAACTCAGGGCTGTTTTTGTAAAGACATATTTTAGAATTTGTTTATAGATGTGAGACTAAGGCTATAATATGACATGTTTATAAAACAACTTTACGCCCTAACCGGTTTGGCTCAGTGGATAGAGCGTCGGCCTGTGGACTGAAGGGTCCCAGGTTCGATTCCGGTCAAGGGCATGTACCTTGGTTGCGGGCACATCCCCAATAGGGGGTGTGCAAGAGGCAGCTGATCGATGTTTCTCTCTCATTGATGTTTCTAATTCTCTATCCCTCTTCCTTCCTCTCGGTAAAAAATCAATAAAATATATTAAAAACAAACAAACAAACAAAAAAAACTTCACATGGTGACTGGCATTTAAATTAAAATTAATCCTTTAAAAAAAAACAAAAAACAACATAACTTTATATGATATTTTGGTTCTTGATATCCTCAAATTCTCTTTTTTGTTTTTTTTTTACTTTTTTTTTTTACTAGGTGTTTCCTGCATGGTTTGTCTCCTCAGTCATCGTCCACAGGACTCTGAGAAGTTGTAGGAATATGTAGGCGCAGACTCTAGGCCCGGCTTTCTCTCCAACGTTGTGGAAAGGGACTGTACATCACGGGGCAGAGCCCTATGCTCCCCTACGCCACCTGGACAGAGCCCGGGGAGAGTGACCTCCCGGGGCTTTTTGGTTTTTGTGTGTGTTTTGTTAGATTTCTATATGATGGCATTTAGACTGCTCTTTTGTCGTACCCCTCTGCTCTCCATTCTAATCATACAGGGTGGGGCAAAAGTAGGTTTACAGTTGTTTATATGGAAAATAAGAATAAACTCTGTTTCACATACAGCTGTAACCTATTTTTGCCCCACCCTGTATAATCAGTTTAGTAATGACATACATAACCCCCTGGTAGGAGATTATCATGCTTCAGAAGATTCTACATATAAACTACCAGTATCAATGTGGTAGAACTTTTATAAGTATAATTATTTAAGAATATCAGATTAGCCTGGCTGGTGTGGCTTGGTGGTTGAATGTTGACTTATGAACCAGGAGATCCCAGTTCAATTCCCGGTCAGGGCACATGCCCAAGTTCCGGGCTTGATCCCCATTAGGCTCGCTCTCTCCCTCTCCCTCCCTATCTGAAATTAAAAAAAAAAATCAGATTAACTTAAAAACCATGTGCAAGTGAGTTTGGAAGTTGAATCTTATGTCTCAAACCCATATTTAGTTGTTTATATTTTCCAATATTAAGTTATTTTGATGGTGTTTCTTTTACGTCTATATTATAAATCTGGAACTTAAGTGACTCAAAATTGGTCTAATTGTATACTTCTTGAAAAAAAGTGTGCCTTTTGAATATTGAATAGCACACTTTGAACAAACTCCATTGTAAAACATCCCTTTGAATTTTAAATAAATTTTAGTAACTTCTTATATTCAAATGTCATAATTTTTACATTGGAATATGATAGCATTATAATTCAAGGATCAACCAAAATCTGCAGTTGAAACCTTGAGCAGGAGGGTTACAGATGATGTAGTTATTCTATTATTCCCATTATGCTTTAGACTTGGGCTTCTGTCATACAGAACAAGTTTGAGATTGTGACACACTCAGGGCCATCTGCTTGCTGTGTATGTAAGCAAATAGGCCTTTGACACTGGAAATAAAGAATCATCACTTGTGGTGTTCTTAGCTGGCTCTGCTTAGGCTCCAATGTGCTGGGCTCAGCTTGTGTCTACAGTGAATTGTCACCGTTTTGATCTTTTGCAACTGTAACACTTCCATAGCCATGTGTTTAATATCTTCTGTGTGTTGACATGCTGAAGATGGACTTGTGAAATTTTTTAGTACAAGAAAAATTCCTACTTAATTAGCAAAATTTTAAAATTATTTTTGAAAACATTCAAATACTTCCAAAAGAGAGTGAGTTTTAGATGAAGGGCCCACCATCACGTTTCCATCTTGTGGTTAATTTTCACAGTATAACAAACTATTTTTTGGTCCAAAGTGCTTTGTAGAAAATCAGTCATGTAATTGCATTTGTCTGCACTATTTTTTAAAAACTTCTCTATTGTTATGGGAGAAAAAGCTGATTATCAGTGTTTTCATAGTATGATTGCAGTTCTTATTTTTACAAAATGTTTATTCATATGTAGAATATAGGCTGAAAGGAAATACCAAAAGGATCAAAGTTATCTTGAATTGGGATTACAGGTGATTTATTTTCCTCCTTAAACGTCTTTTCTGAACTTTATACATTATTCATATATCTTATAATTAGAAAATGAAAGGTCTAAAATGAATTTATTATAGAATATGAAATTAAATTTAGTAAAGCTTTTAAGATGAAGATTCTTAGGACATAAAGGCTTTACAAATGAATTAATAAACAGTGTATTCCTGAGATGGAATTATGTAATGATAAAATCTGTACTTATAAACAAGCAAAATTAGGTTGCCATTTTCTGGTGTAGGGAATGAGCTTGGGAAAGTATTTTACCATTGATAGGAAGACAGACTTTTGTTTGATTCTTCTAACTCAGGTTTGCCTCAGTTACATTAATTTATATACTGTTTTATGGATAATTATTTAATTATAGGATATAAGCTTATTTACATGAGTAATATGCCAAGTCTCACTTTGAATATTTGGTCATAAGAATGTATTTGTGGTCAGCAGGCAAAACACTCCGTGGAAGTTTGCATATAGTACCTATCAGTTGTTACTTCACCTCTATTTCTCTGTGTTTTTTTCTCATCTGTAAAATGGAAAAAGAACAGTACCCATTTTTTATACATGTTTGAGGACTAAATAAGTATGCCTGACACACAAAAAGCACTCAATTATTATTATTATTATTATTATTATTATTATTATTACAGCCAACAAGTTGGCATTGATGTCTGTAAGAAACTGAGAGTAGAAGATCTCTAGGGACTGGAGCAATAGTCTATGCTTTACATCCATTCACTGTTTTGACTAACCCTGTGTGTTCTCCTTTTGGAACTGTTAGCTATGCACTTAGTTTTATTACTTACGTATACAATAAATCTTGGCATTTGTGGTTTAATGTTTTAGACTCAACATTTAACATGGGAGATTTGTAATTTGGTGTAGGGACAGTTTTGCATAATTCAAGACTGACATGCCAAATAAGTATGTGAACTAGAGAATTGAGCATCCCAGTTATTACCCAATAGTGACTTTGGTTCCCTAACTTGTTTAATTTTCATCATGGGATTAAAACCTGTGTTTCTGTGTGAATAATGGTGCCTTGAGAAAACCAGTTTTTAATGCTGGTTTTTGCAGATTTAATTGAAGTGAGTTTAGTGGCCTAATTTATAAACATTGCTTATTTCTTGTATATTCTTCACATTGCCTTATGCCCAGTACAGATAATGAAGGGTGTGTTTGATTGGTTTGTGAAGAAATTTGAATCTTCAAGTTCCGTAAAGGAAAGGGAGGAGTTTAGCAAGGATTCCTAGATTTCTGGGCACTTGGGTTATTTTATATTTTTCACGTTAATATATAATTTAAAAAATTTCTTAAACCAAATTAAAATCTATCTGTCTGGATTTCATGAAATTTTTGCATGGAGTGATATAAATATGCTTCCTTTGATAAAAAGCCACTAGCCCCATCCATAGAAATACTGATTATATTAGGTCTGCAGTAGGGCCAGGAATCTGTAGTTTACTTCTCAGGGTGAATCACCCCCCCCCCCCCCC
>NW_005871149.1:2299318-2300119 GCF_000147115.1 Myotis lucifugus | reverse complement strand
GATGCAGTGTTTTCAACTAATTGTTATCATCACTTGCTCCCCCCCCCCCAACTTTAAAGTATTTTTTTCTTAACTGTCCCCCTTATGAAATTTTCATACCACAGTTGTACTGTATATTCCTTTATTGTATATTAAACTGTGTTTTATACACTAAAAGAGTTACGGGATTTTTGTTTTGTTTTGTTTTTTCCCCCCCAAGAGCCAGTTTTCACCCACTTGGGGGCAATATTGCCCCTGTTGAGAATGTATACAATAAGCTAAAAGAAAAATCACTCCCAGCTTGTTAACATTTTCGTATACATCTTTCCCAGTGATTTTTCAATGCATATATTTTTTATTTTTAAAAAAGAGATCAGAGGCATAATATCTTATGCTCCCTTGTAGAAATATACTGTGGATTTTTCATGAAAAATATATTTTAATGGTGTCATATCTAATGGATAAATAAAATCAATGCATAGTATTCCGTTAAGTGAATCTGCCATCATTTCTTTAAATGATTCCCTATAGTTTTTAATTTTTTACTATAAAAGCTGTGCTGTGAATGTGAATATCATTATATTTGAATTTTAAGATTTTGGGTATGTATAACTTAGAAAAGGAAAGTCTCTTTTCCCAAGGACTTCCACTGTTAATGTGAATATTTATTAAAGAATAATAGATTGACCTTTAACGATGGCAGATTGCTTTTTTGCTTAAGGTATTTTGGTCATCTTTTCAAATCACTATATATAATTCTACCTTACTATTTTTAGCAATATTCTGCTGTATGATATACAGCAATTTAGTCATCTTCTAGTG
>NW_005871149.1:2274138-2299218 GCF_000147115.1 Myotis lucifugus | reverse complement strand
CCCTGTATTTTTTTCAGATTACAAGTTACAGTTTTAAGTTTGCCTAGTTTGGGAGTGTTTGTTTGTTTGTTTGTTTGTTTATTTAAAGACAAGTACATGTATTTTATCTAGATTGGAATAATACAGATTTTTGAGGATTTTCATGTTTGGGCTTGAGACCTTTTATTGCCTGGCAGTGATTCAGAATGCTAAAAGCACCTGACTTGCAAAGTGAACAAGTGAGCTTTTGAGCTGGGAGCTTTCTGGGAATATCTGGAACTACACATTTCTGTCAGAGATGCCTTTTAATGTTGGGTTTATTGATTGAAGTATCTTAGGCATATACTCTCTCTGCTATCTAACTTTTATTCCTCTTGGGAGGAGATATATTATCTCTTTTTGCATTTCTGGTAATGTCCTTATTTTAGATATCTTATACGTTCCTGCTAATTTTTACAGAGTTCCTTTACATATTGTCTTCAGAATTATTCAGGCATTTCTCTGAGGCTTACAGTCTCGTAAAGCTCAAAAATATCAGAATACTATATTAAGCACTTCTGTGAATCAGCACCTGACTTTTACAGACTCTCAATCTGATTAGTGTTTGCAGGATTCAAGCAGATTTCTTTATGGAAAACCATTAAACATTGAAAAAAATTATGCTTTATCAAAGTAGAAAGGTTTTTCAGTTTAGAAAAACACTAATTTTTTGAGGCAGCTGATTCTATCATGAGCTAACCTTGTTATTTTAGACACATGCTTGAATGAGACTTTCAAATGGCCTTAATGTTCTCGAAGAATCAGTTTATCGCTAATTATAATAAATACTAGAGGCCTGGTATACGAATTTGTGCAGGCCGGGTGGGAGGGACTGCAGGAGGTTGGCCCCAGCAGCAAGCTAACTAATGGCCAGTTCCACAAGGAATCGGGCTTCCTCTTCCCTCTTGTCTGGGTCCAGGTGCAGGTAAACCAGATTCGGGCTGTCAGGGCTCCAGCAGCAAGGTCTGGGTCAGTGTGCGTCATAGCTACCGGCTGTTCGTCTGGTCATTCAGTCGTTTGGTCATTAACGGTCACTTAGGCTTTTCTATATACAGATAACAAATGATAGTCAGTACCTGGGCAATTCAGACAGGACTGTTTCCTGAGAGTAGCCTCTGAGAGTTGAGTTGTCATCACAGCTAGTTTATTACGCTCCTTACAGAGGTTTCCCTTGCTTTGGGGCATGGTTCTTCATCTAGCAAAGTGGATAAACAAGTGTTTTCCCACATGATAGTGGTAGTTTTTTGCATGGTATGTTTTAAAAAATTGGCATCTCACATGTGATTTTGTCTATTGAGGCTTGCTGTTTAACCAGGTTAGAGATTTTATTCTTTGATGCAGAATTTAACTTGACCATCTTGTGAAACTGGTTCCTTTACTCAGGATGACAGCAGCAAGCATGACAACCCACGCTTGAGCACTAGCTCCTTATGACTTTAAACCTTTGGCCAAGCATGTCTGATTGCTTAGATACTGCCTTACCACCCCCATTGCCTAATTCTTGGTTTTCTGAAGCCTGAAGCCATATCGGAAACTTCAAATTCATTTAATGAATAGTCCACAGGAGGATATTTGATTTTAACTAAATGTTATGTGAGTTTATTATTGATTATAAAAGTTAGAATGTGTGATAGGCATTGGTGTTTGTAAATGTTTCCATTTTACTATTTCTCATTTTTAAAAATATTTTCCCCTCACACAAAGTATTGTGATAAATTAGTACCCAGTAAGACTTTCAGTACAGGTATCTGGTGGAAAAGTTTCTTTAGTAGGTTTATTTATAGTACACATTTCCACTGCACATAGAAGTGGCGGATTTTATGTTTTGTGTCCCAACAAAAAGTAAACTGCTTTTCAGGAAAGCATCAAGTAATTTTTACTAGCTATTTAGTAATTTTCCTATTCAAAGTATAATTAAAGTAATCCTTAAACATCATTTTATTCCCACTTTTAAAAATAGACTCATTATTTTTAAACAATACATTATAAAGAAATACAGATCAAGTAAAAAGTACAAAGAAGAAAATATAATAGTTATAAGTTTGCTCTGTGTCCTTATAGGAATTTCCTATCTAAGAATACATGCATATACAGAAATATTTAGTTTTGTTTTCATACCTGCTTTTTTTCCCTTTAAGTTGTCAGATGTAGAGGTGATACATGAAGACTAGAAGTGTTCTTCACTAGCGTGCTGGGGCACCGAATAAAAGCTCCATTTTCACAGACAAGTTTTGTCAAGTTCCTCCATCTCTACCCTTGCTCTTCTCATCACCTGTGTTTTTTTAACCACCATTCTTCTCCTTGAATGGAGAAAAGTGGTGGGTCTCAGTCTGGGCTGAGCTCTACAAAAGAATTAACGGAGAAGATTTGAGAAATATCCATATCCTGGCTCCACAGTTCAGAGATTTTATTTAATTGATGATGATGATGAGGCAAGACACGTGGGAAGAGAACATGCTTTATCTTAGCCTGCATCTAGAAACTTGCCTGAGCTTCTGAGTTCCAGTATGGTTTGAGGAAAGGCAATGATTGAATCCAAGGAGGTTGGATTCCTCAGCTTTCTGCCTTCAAGAAAGAAGATAGGCACAGGTCTTTGTAATCCTTCCAGTTCTCTAAGGAGTGCATGCCACAGACATCATTTATTCTAGTGTGGGTTCATCTATAGAGTGTCATACTTCAGTTCTAAGGAGAATCAGCATCATTAATGCAGGACAGATTCAATAGACAAGATGAGTGATAAAGCAGTGTGGTGTTGTGGTTAACCACACAGATGCTAGAGCCAAACTGCCTGCCTGGGTTGTAGTCCTGGTTCTGTAATTTATGTTGACCGTGGGCAAGTTTGTGTTGGCCTCTCTGCTTCATCTACAAAATGGGGATGATAGTCTCCACCTAATAGGTATGTTGCGAAGATTAAAAATTTTAATATATGTACAGTGCTCAAAGCAGTATTTTGTACATGGCAAATACTTAATGAATAATACAAATGTTCTACCCTCTTTTCTAACATATCCCACTCTTTTAATGCTTTCTCCAATGAGCTAAAGCAGGGGTCAGCAAACACTTTTCTGGAAGGGCCAGATGATAAATACTGTAGGTTTTTAGGGTCATACAGTCTCTGTTGCAGTACTCAATTCTGCTGTTAAAGGGCAAAAGCAGCCATAGACCACATATATAAACAAATGAGCATGGCTGTGTCCACTTAAATTTGAATTTCACATAATTTTTTTGTGTCATGAAGTACTCCTTTTGATTAAAAAGCATTTAAGAAAATACAAGCCGCCCTGACTGGTTTGGCTCAGTGGGTAGAGCGTCGGCCTGCGGACTGAAGGGTCCCAGGTTCGATTCCAGGCAAGTGCATGTACCTTGGTTGTGGGCACATCCCCACTAGGGGGTGTGCAGGAGGCAGCTGATGTTTCTCTCTCATCGATGTTTCTAACTCTCTATCCCTCTCCCTTCCTCTCTGTTAAAAATCAATAAAAATATTTTAAAAAAAGAAAAAAGTAAGTACAAGCCATTCTTAGTTTACAGGCCACACAAAAATAGGCAGTGGATTAGATTTGGTCTGCTGGTCATAGTTTACTGATCCCTGAAGTAGAGTAAAGGAACCTGCACAACAATTGTAGGCACCCTTTCTTAAGCATGCCTTCATTTCTCAATTCCCCCATACTTTGAAGGAGTCTAGAACAGCGGTCGCCAACTTTTTGGACCTCACGGATCACCGGTTGATGACCGCTGATCTAGAATATTCAGGTTTAGAACTTTAAAAATTCTACTCCCAGATTGATCTTAAACTATTAGCATATTGTGTGACACAGTGAGCTCTTTGGGGACTCTGTCCTCCTCAAACAGTGACATACAGTATATAATTGTACTTAAGATTTTTTGGGGTGCAAGCAACAGAAACAGATTTTGTCTTATTCTCAGCACCACTGTAGTAGGTGTTTGTGTTAGGGTTCTCCAGAGAAACAAGCCAGGAGGATACATGCACATGCGCGCACACACACACGCACACACAATACATATACATACGCATACACATTTTGTGTGTGGGTGAGAGAGAGAGACTTAGTTCAAGGAACTGGAATATGTGATTATAGGGCAGTGATGGCGAACCTATGACACGCGTGTCAGAGGTGACACACGAACTCATTTTTTTGGTTGATTTTTCTTTGTTAAATGGCATTTAAATATATAAAATAAATATCAAAAATATAAGTCTTTGTTTTACTATGGTTGCAAATATCAAAAAATTTCTATATGTGACATGGCACCAGAGTTAAGTTAGGGTTTTTCAAAATGCTGACATGCCGAGTTCAAAAGGTTCGCCATCACTGTTATAGGGGCTACAAAGTCCAAAATTAGTAGGGCAGACCAGCTGGGAACTCTGGCAGCCTTGTGGACAAAATCTTCAGTGAATCCTCAGTGTTTCCCTTAAGGTCTTTCAGCTGATTGGATGAGGCCTCCTTAACATTATTGATATCTCCTTAATGTCGCCTGATTGCAGATGTTACCACATAGGTGTTATTTACTTAATACTTTCACAGCAACACCCAGATTAGTGTGTGTTTGAATATCTGGGTATTATAGCCTAGCCAAGTTGACATATACAGCTAACCATCATATAGTTAATAAATGTTTTTCTTTCTTTTCTTAAAAATATATTTTATTCATTTTTTACAGAGAGGAAGGGAGAGAGAGAGTTAGAAACATCGATGAGAGAGAAACGTTGATCAGCTGCCTCCTGCACACCCCCCACTGGGGATGTGCCCGCAACCAAGGTACATGCCCTTGACCGGAATCGAACCTGGGACCCTTCAGTCCGCAGGCTGACACTCTATCCACCGAGCCAAACCGGCTAGGGCAATAAATGTTTTTCTAATAAATGGATGAACAAATGGTTAAAATGGTTGCACAGAAATGAGCTTGCAAGCTTCAGGAAGTCCGAGGAGAACCAGGGGAGTCTGCAGGGGTTGGGACCTAGGGAGCGGGAACAGCAGTGTACTACAGTCAGAATGAATCAGCTTTAAGGATTTCTATCTTCATATTGTTCTGCTCATGATTCGGTTTAGGAAATCCCACCTGATTGGCCTGGCTGGAGATTGGGTGAGATGTCTCCCATGCCCATTGGAGAATGGGACACCTTGATTGACATTTCCACCAAAACTGCAGTGAGGGAGACAAGGGTTATTTTCCAATAGAGAGTCGGGATGCTGTTCTAAAAGGAGGAGGACGAGATACTAGACATGCAAAAATAACAGATGTCCGCTTCACACCAACTCTTGATATCTGCCCACAGAGGGACAGCTGGTGAGGCGGACATGGATCAGGGCCAGATCATGGAAAATTTCACAGGCCTGGTAATGAGTTTGGGCCTTATCCTCTAGAACAGTGAATCTTTTGGGGGGTCATAGATCCCATTGAGAATTTGAAAATTTTGCACCACATATTTGGCTCTCTCCCCCTCCATAAAATTGTACTTATGCTTAAGAAAAATAGTTCTGTTTTTTTGCATAGCATTTCAAGAAATTCTTGTGCTTTCTAGAGTACATCCCTGGTTGGTGGGAAGAGGGGCTAGTCTATTAACCTAAAAAGTTAAGAACTTATAGGGAGAGGGTGGTATATCCTATTTAAAGATTTTAGGCAGGGGAACCACAATAGAGCTGTGTGTTAAATAGATCATTGGAGGATGGATTTGAGGGATACAGGATTGGAGGCTGAAAAGCAATCACAATATTATATCTTCCTCAGCTTCTGATATTTGCATTTTCTTGATTCTCCTTAATCTCTTTGCTATGGAAGGATTTGTCTAAGAGATGATGCAGGCCTTAATTATCACAGTGGAAATAAGGATGAAAAAGGTAAACAATTTAAAGAAACATTTGGGAGATAAAATTCACAGAACTAGCTTGGCTGTTAATTGTATATGGGAATAGAGTGGAGTATGTCTTGTATGTTTCTAGCTTGCATGACAGAATTATAGAGGCCAGGTAGGAGAGTTGACGATAAATGTGAGGAGGGACAACTTTATCTTCTGAGTAGGACTTGAGGAAAAGTGACTGGACTTGATAAAAGGAGCTATGGTTGGTAAAAAGATTGTTGTTTAATACCGAGGGCCCAGATAAGATTTCGGGTATTTGTACTAGTGGCATCAATTACATAATGGTATTTTCTCTAGCAATGAAGAGAGGTTTATCAGGCGACTCATTCATGAATGATGATTATACATGCTGATTTGGGGGGAACACAGGATACATGGAATAGAGGCACTGGGCAAAGAATAACTTAGATAAAGAGGGTAATAATAAAAAGAGCTCTTATTCCATGCTAGGCACATTTGTAAGGGTGTT
The DNA here is from genome assembly GCF_000147115.1 of Myotis lucifugus. Lineage (NCBI taxonomy): Eukaryota > Metazoa > Chordata > Mammalia > Chiroptera > Vespertilionidae > Myotis > Myotis lucifugus. Next base: position 2,292,853 of record NW_005871149.1, on the reverse strand, counting down.
TTCAAGGTACTAACTCATTTACTCAAAATAACCCTCTGAAGCCCTGGCCAGAGTAGCTCAGTATGTTTGGGTGTTAAACCATGCTCAAAACGTTGCTGGTTTGATTCTCTGTCAGGGCACACACCGTGGTTCGATCCCTGGTGGGTGGTGTGCAGGAGGCAGCTAATCGATGTTTCCCTCTCACATCGATGTCTCTGTCTCTCCTCCTCCTCTTCCTTCTCTTCCTCCTCTCTGTGTAAAAATCAATTAAAAGTAAAATAAAATAATTCCACCACTGTGAGCAAAGAAACCTATTGAAACAGGCTTCATTTTGAACTTGAAAGAATTAAGAAACTGGTATTAGAATATAGGTAACTAGAGGCCCGGTGTGCACTCAGGCGGGGGTGGGTGGATCCCCTCAGCCCAGCCTGTGTCCTCTTGCAGTCTGGGAGCCCTTGGGGGGTGTGTTCGACTGATGGTTTAGGCCCACTCCCCCCAGGAGAGGCTCCCGCCACTGCCGCTGCACTTGCCAGTCATGAGCCCAGATTGTGACTGAGTAGCGCTCCCCCTTGGGAGCCCATTGACCACCAGGGGGCAGCTTCTGCATTGAGTGTCTGCCCCCTGGTGGTCAGTGCACGTCATAGTGACTGGTCGTTCTGCCGTTAGGTTGATTTTGTTTTGGGGTTTTTTTTCTTTTACATAAAAAATGAAGTCTGAAAAAAGTTTCATAAAAAACAGCAGTTTAGGTAGTCATAGAGTCATGTTGCCTGAATTCTGATCCCACCTATGCAAATTACTGTCTGATATCTTTGGTAAGATACTTTTCTTAACCTCGCTTTCTTTAGCTATAATAGGAATGATAATAATAGTACCCCTACCGTATATTCATGGAATTCAATGTTATGGCCTGTATAAAGTACTTACCATGGGCCCTAGCTGGTTTGGCTCAGTGGACAGAGCGTCGGCCTATAGACTGAAGTGCCCCAGTAATTTCGGTCAAGGGCACATGCCTGGGTTGCCGGCTCGATCCCCAGTGGGGGGCGTGCAGGAGGCAGCCAATCAATGATTCTCTCTCATCATTGATGTTTCTATTTCTCTCTCCCTCTCCCTTCCTTTCTGAAATCAACAAAAAATATATTTAAAATAAAGTACTTACCATGGAATATTAGATGTTACCATTGCTTTATTATCTCTTCTGTTAAATCAAAACTTTACTACTTACTCTGATTTGATTTTTGAGGTTACTGTTCAGTTCCAATTGGATGTTTAGCAGGCAGTTCAGTGTTTAAAGGAATATTTAGCACATTGTTTCTTTTAGCTAAAATAAGCTAAAGATGCAAAAGAATGAATGTTGTCTTAGATTTCTAAGACCTGGGAAACTGGTCTGTGTGCTTTTATGCATTTGGTTAACCTTTATGCCAGCGGCTCTCAACCTGTTGGTCGCGACCCCTTTGGGGGTCGAACGACCCTTTCACAGGGGTTGCCTTAGACCATTGGAAAAAATATATAATTACATATTGTTTTTGTGATTAATCACTATGCTTTAATTATGTTCAATTTGTAGCAATGAAATTGGGGGTCACCACAACATGAGGAACTGTATTAAAGGGTCGCGGCATTAGGAAGGTTGAGAACCACTGCTTTATGCCATTCAGAATGTGAGACCAGTTTGTGCTGACTTCCGTTCCTCTGCTAGAAAGCCTTCAAAAAGAATCACCGTAGTGTTCCTTGATGTCATTAGGGCCATTAGGAAAAGTACTTGTTACAACTATGAAGACTCCGAGAACTCACTTTTACTTATTTATTTATGGAAAACTTGGTTTTGGTTTAGAATTCTTCTAACAATATGAGTAATATTTGTAGAGTGCTTTTTATAAACTTTGTCTCATTTGATCTTCACAATTCTGTGAACAAGATAGGATAAATGGAATAACTCCTACTTTTAAAGATAAGAAAATGTGGGCTTCAAAGACGTTCAGTGACTTGCCCAGAGAGAAAGAGCTGGTTATGTGTGCTGGCTCTTACATTAGTTTTCATTCTATATCAGAGTGCTTGTATACAAACAGCCTATAATTTCCAGAATGTAAAACTCAGTTGTTGAAATTATTGGTTTTTCACATTTGCTGGAAATATGCACCTTTCGATTTTTGGTGGGCTGTATGTAATGTTACAAGTTCTGCCATAGTATATTACTGTCATTTTAATTTATTTGTAGCTTTAGGGTTAGAGATATTTGATTCAGAAGTATGTCCTTACAATACATTTGGTGTTAGAAAGTTATTTAATAAGTTAACTGGTGAAATATAATTTTGATTCAAAGGGCATTATGAAACTTTTTTCTTACAATATTCTTAGTTAAGCTGCCCACCTTCAAAAGAAAAATGACTTTTTACTTTTAGTAATCATTTTAAAAACTAGAAGCTTTATACTGTATAAATACTTGTGGAGAGATACATAATATTCTTTTAAATTAGGAACATTCATTGTGCAAGAAGTTCAGTTCAAGTATTTTTAGAGCCTCTACTCTTCTATTCATGGGCTCTGTGCAGATCACTATGAAGGAATACAAAATAGTTCTTACCTTGCTTTTAACAAAATTGACATTGATAGAGAAGGCAAGGCTAATAATTATGAAACAATCAGAGTAGAGGTTGCCAAGCTACAGTTTAAGGCCTGTTTTTGTATGGTCCTCAAGCTATCTGGCTTTTGTTTTTGCTGTTTAAAAACCAACCAACAAAAAAAAAAACAGGAGAATATGTAATATAGACTGTATGTGGCCCACAAAGCATAAAATATTTACTAACTGGCCCTTCACAGAAAAAGTTTGCTGACAGTGAATTAGAGGAATATAATCCCATAAAATAAAATGTAACCAGAGACATTAGGGAATGCAAATCAAAATGACAATGAGATGCTATTTTATATCCACTAGGGAAGGTATAATTAAAAAATGGACAATAGCAAGTGTTGGCAGGTTTAGAACATAACACTGCTGGTGGAATGGCAAATGGTAAGGCTGTTGTAGAAACAGTTTGGCACTTCCTTAAAAGGTTAAACAAAGTTACTGTATGATGTAGCAATTTCACTCTAGGTAAATATTTCAGAGAACTGGAAACATGTTCATATAAACTCATAGTATTATTAGTCCTAGTAGTCAAAATGTCCATCAACTGATGAATGGGTAAACAAAATGTGGTATAGTCATAAAATAGAGTATTATTCAGCTGTAAAAAGAAATGAAGTACTGATACATACTACAACATGGATGAACCTTGAAAAACATTATAAGTGAAACAATGCAGACACCAAAGGTCACATACTCTATTCCATTTATAGAAATGTCTAGAATTGTCAAATCCATAGAGACAGAAAGTAGATTAGTGGTTGCCAGACGCTGGAGAGACAGGGAAATGGGGAGTGACTGCTAATGATATAGGGTTTCTTGTTAGGATGATGGAAATGTTCTGGAATTAGTGATGATGATTGTACAACCTTGTGAATATACTTTAAACCACTGAATTGTACACTTTTAAGTTGTGAGTTTAATGGTATGTAAGTTTATATCTAAAAAAAAATGTGATCAGAGGCTAAGTAGCTTTTATAAAAGAAGTAATGAGAGATCACGTAAATAAGAGAAAACTAAAAGCATAAGCTAGTGAATATAACTTTGAAGTTGGGGATTGAAATGCACTCCAGAGGGCATAGAGGGTTTGGAGAGAAAAAGGAAGTAGATATGGTATTACAGATCTAAAGGAGGGGTATAAACCAAGATACTGGAGTTTGACAGAAGAGGAAGACATGGCAAGATGTAAGAAGAAGAAAGAAGCTGAGTCTCTTGTTTTCATGGGGCTTTTAAACGGGAATATTTAACTGATTTGACCTGTGAGAGATCACGCTTTGATCTATCATTTTCATGGAAGAAATTGTATAGTTTTCTAGCCTAAGGCAGGATTTTTTAATTCCAACCAGAGAGCAAGACCTAAGGGCTATCTGCCATGGTACTGTAAGGATTTTAATTCTCAGTACTTTGAGGAATTTGCTACCATCTTTTTTTTTTTTAACCAATTTTAACTCATACACTTTATAAAGTTCTTTCATGTGTATTGCCTCAATTAATGCTCTTACCACACCTATGTGATAGATGGTATCATTCCAATGCCAGGATGGGAGCACTGGAGTTAGAAAGCCTAGGTTCAATTCCAGGTTCTACTATTTTCTACTTGTATGTGAGTTTTGATGAGTTATTTTACCTCTCTAGGTTGTATGCTGTCTCTTATATAAAGTGGTGATTATAACATACTAGAGTTGTATTTAAATAAGTTGACAAAACTAAAATATTTAGAATTATGCTTGACACATAGTAAGCCCTCAGTAAGTGTTATGCTGTTATTGATAGGTCATGAGAATTGAGTGAGGTTAAGGAGTCCAAAGTCTTCCAGCCGGTAAGTGATAGAGCCAGCACTTAATGATAGGTGTTCTCAATTCAAGTCCTGATGTTCTCATTGCTTTTACCAGATTTTATTATATACTTACCTATCCTTTAGACATATACTTATAAACTTTCTTAACTTTCATTTAAAAGGAAACCAGAATATATCAGGTATAAATAGCATAAGAGACTTTCTTACAACAGAACTTTCATTTCTAAACCCAATCTTTTGCCTTAATCCACTGACACCTGGTCCTTAGCAGTTATAACTAAACTAGAGGCCCAGTGCATGAATTTGTGCATGGGTGGGTGTCGGCCAGCCTGCCCTGATGGGGGCCATTAGGCAGGGCTGGCGGGAGGTTGGCCAGCCGGCCCCGCCCCCAATCAGGGTGGGGGGGCCAATCGAGGGCCAGGCCGGCGCGGGGGAGGGGGGGCGGGGGCTGTGAGAGGTTGAGGGAGGCTGATTGGGCCCTGATCGGGCCGGTTGGCCTCTGCAGTGCGAGTCATAGTGACCGGTCATTCCGGTTCCGTCGTTCCGGTTGCTTGGTTTTTATATATATAGATTATGAACTATGAAGGGCTATTTGTTAAAGAATTTTATTAAAAATTTTGATGACCTTGGAGAAAGATGGTGAGGTAATGTTTGAAGAGAAAAGAAGCAAGGTTCAGAATTACAGCACTGTAACCTCTAGTGTCAAGCAGTAAACCTGGCCGTCAGAATAGTAGTCATTCTGGACATTTATAGAGTAGCTCTTAAATGTCTGATGAACCTACTTCTACCTGTTGTAAAAATAAATGAAAGAAAAACCCACTTGAATCCAAGTCCCCTTGCCTTTGTAGTAGTGACCACCCCACTACTCTATTCTTTAAGCAAACTCCTAAAAAAATTGTCTGTAATATGATTTCCATTTCTTATTGCCCAGTCTTGGCTGAACCTAGACAGGCTTTTGCCCCTAGGTTATTTCATTGAAATGAGCTCATCGAGTCTCCAGTAACATCCAGTGGCCAGTTGTCAGTCATCTTGACTCGTCAGCAGCAAGTAACAGTTGATCACTTCCTCTTTGAAATAGTTTCTTCTCTTTGTTCCTAGAAACCACATATGTGGTGTTCCCTGCCTCCCTGGCTGCTGCTGCTTGTCCTTCATTGACTCCTCTACCTATGAGTTTGAATCGTGGCTTCTCTCACTAGATGTGTGGCCTGGGCAAATTACCTACCTCATAAGCTTTTTGTGAGAATTTCTTACAACAGTGCTGGAGCATGGTAAGCTCTCAGTAAATGTATGCTCTTGTTATTTTTTATAGCAAAGCATAATACATTGAAAAGAGAATGACATTTAGAATCAGGAGACAATACAGCCTCCTGGATACTTTTCTCCAAAGTCATTTAATCCAAGTTAAACTTTGTATGCTTTTCTCATCTTTGTAATGGGATAATGCTCTACAGCTTTGATTTTGACGAACTAAAAAATATAAAGGGAAAAAACCTTTGTGAAACAATGCTATATAAAATTTAGTTGCTATTGGTCACATCATTTTACTTTCCCTTCAAGAAGGTTCACAGCATTACAGCTGGTTTTGAGTAATGAGGTAGTTTTTAAAGAATAATGATTCAGAAATTTAGTGAAAGGCCATTTGCTTTAGAAATTATTCTAAATTCATGCTTTAGTTATGGCTTGTTTTTGTGTTAGTCTTAAATTTTAAAATTATGGTTATATCAGCAGTCGCCAACCTTTCGGACCTCACGGACCACCAGTTGGCAACAGCTGGATTATATAATTTATGAGGTAATTCCCGTGAGAGAATAATGTTGAAATAAATACCTCTATAGAAGTGTATCTATCAAGAGTCTAGAATTAATATACTTAGCTATACCTAGCATAAATTAGTAAACCTAATTTAGTAAACCTTATCTTTGACATCACATGTCCTACCCGAAGGCACATAGTATGGAATATTTTTGGATACTGTGAGATAATCTTCCTTCTAATATTAATTAGATGCATTCCAAGTGTTTAATATTTAGGAGGAAAAGCTGTAGTCAGGTTAGTAAGTGGTAGAGTAGGATTCTAAATAGATAGAGTGTAGCCTAAGTTCAGGCTTCTAAACATTTCACTATACTGCTTATGAGAAAGAGAATGAGACTGGGGGTTGGGGAGAGACCTTCTAGAAATAAAAATATAAATAGAAGTTTTAAAATTCACTAGATTGGTTTTATAATAGATTAGACTAGAGAATTAGTGCACTGGGAGGTGATCTGAAAAATAACCAAAATAAAGAGACAGGAATGGAAAATATGTAAGAGAAAAAAAGAGAATTGGAAAATTGTGGCAGAAATTACTGATTTCCCTTGATTCATGTCTCCTAGGTAATGGCTGTATTCGTTGGCTGCTTTGCTGACCAGCTACAGCTTCCATTTCACTGCCTTTGTGATAGTGAGGTTTGACTATATGACAAGGTTTGGCAATTTGGATGCAAGTGAAAGTTATGCGTGCATAGGTTTTAACCTTATAGATTATGCCTGTAAGAGGAAAGGCATTTCTCTTCCTCTTCCTTATCTCCTGTGGACTGGACTGTAGACATAGTGGTGAACTGTTTTTAGTCACATGGAAGAGGGCAGTACTCCAAGGATGACAGAGCAACAAGATGTAGGAGTTTAGCTCTATTAGACTGCTAAGCTGCCAAGCCAGCCCTTACTGTCCCTTCCAGTTGTCATATGAGAGGGAAAAATGCTTGAATTTTGTTTAAACCTCAATAGGGTCTCTTATTAGAGCAGCCTAGTCTATGTCCTAACTAATAGAAGAGCATGAGAAGACTTGACAGTTATCTAAGGAGAACCCAGATATGAAGAAAAATCAAGTAGAGATAATATTTGAGGAGATTATAATTGAAAATTATAAACTGCAAAACCACAAATTAAAGAAGCCAAATAAATCCTAAGCAGACTAGATAAAAATCAAAACCTAAACAGTTCATAAATATGCACATAATCAGAAATATTAAAAATAGCCAAAGGAAGAAAACAGATTAACTTCAAAAGATCTATAATTAGGGTGATTTATTAAAAGAAAAAGTTAAAAACAACAGAATAATAACTACAGTGTCCTGAGAACAAATAACTATTGAAACTAAAATATCTTTAAAGAGTGTAGGTAACATAAGTTCTCAGATAAATAAAAACTGACAATGGAACATCACTAAGATGAATTTAGGTAGAAGGAAAGTGATCCCTGGTGGACTATCTGAGATATCAATTACAAAATAAGAAAGACTGAAAATTAAATAGCTAAGCATTTAGTCTAAATTCGAAAAAGAAAAGAAAAAAGAAAACAATAGACTTAAAAGCAGAAATTAAAGTAATATAAAACAAGCCTACAGTGAACTATTCATAAAGCCAAAGTTGATTAAAAAGACATAAAATTAACAAACCTGGTAAGATTGATCAAAAGAAAGACAGGGAGGGCATAAATAATAAGAATAAAGAAGGAGCTATAACTACAGATGCTACAGAGATTATTATAATAGAAAAGTGTACTCACTAACACATTTTTGTTTAAGGAATAATTTCAAACGGTAGGTTATTGCATGTGTTGTCATAAAACATATTAAGCCTTTCAAGACCACTTGTCAAACATGCCAAAAATCTGACTCTTGAATAAGTAAGAGGGTAGAGGGTTGAATTAAATATTTTGATCCTTTACTTGAACTGTTGAAGAATTTCAAAGATTTTGGTAAAGATTTATTTGGGAATAATTGATGGATAAATATCTTTTAAAACAGAATTTGTGTTCCTTTTTTTTTCTTCCTCACCTGTGGGGCAGGATGGGGTGGGGGGGATAAGATTTGCCACATGTAAGTTAAGTATTATTTTTTTAAGCTTTTATCATGTGGTTTACAAAATTAGGATTTAGAAGGATTTTTTTTTATGTTGGGATTACTGATCTGTTTTGTCTTACTCTTACTACTTTTGTTTACCTTTGTTTAATATTGTTTGTTTTTCATTTTCTAATTCTGGTTGAATTGGTCAAGTTTCTTTGCCCATTTTTCCTGTAGTGATTTTTAGGTTATATATTACCCAGTTTTTGACATTACCTTTTTCACATTTAGATTTATATTTTTCAACATGCATGTATAGAGATTCAATATACTTATCCTTTCCCCAAGCAAGAGGAAAACTTTAACTTACCTTTACTTTCTAACTCCTTCCAAATTATGAGTTTTATTTCCAGATTTTTGTATATATTTTATAGGGATAATTAGATTCTGGCTATAATTTTTGCTGATTTATGTGGTTGCCATATTTTTTATTCTTGTGCCTTTCTATTTCTTGAGTCATTTCCATTTTTTGTTGGGTTACCAACTCCAGTAATTTTGTGTGTGTGTACTAAGGGCAGGGGGTCCCTTAGTCCAACCTGCACCCTCTCCAATCTGGGAGCCCTCAGGGGATGTCCTACTGATGGCTTAGGCCTGCTCCCCGTGGTTCTCTGCTCTCTGCGGACCTGCCTGCTTGATGCCCCCGCAGGCCCTGGTGTCTGCTCTCTGTGGGGGCCTGCTTGCCCTTCGCTGCCGGGGCCAGGGGCAAGCAGGGTTCTGCTGTCTGCTCTCTGGCTCGCTGCCGCCACAGCGGCAAGCAGGGCCCTGCTGTCTGCTTGCTCACTGCGGGGGATGTTCCCGCCCCACCCCTGGCTGCTCGGCACCTGCGCGCATAGGCCCGGAGTAGCCGGGGGTCATTCTGGGATCCCAGGCGCTGCGGGCCTACAGGCTCAGAGCGGCCTGGGTCCTGAGGACGCCCGTCCCCAGGACCCAGGCCGCTTGGTGCCGGCGTGTGCACACAAGCGCCACCCCACCCCCGGCCGCTCAGTGCCTGCGTATGCAAATTAACCCATCATCTTTGTTGGGTTAATTTGCATACTCCTGATTGGTTGTGGGTCATTGAAAGGTATGGTCAATTTGCATCTTTCTCTTTTATTAGTGTAGATATTATTTAGTTCTTTTTGTTTGTATTATTTATAATTGTGTTGTTTAATATACAAACATTTTGAGATTATGTAGTGATTTCTAGTTTAATTGCATGATGGTTAAAATATATACTCTGTATGATTTCAGTCCTATGAAATTTGTTGAGACCTGATTTGTGGCCCAGCATGGTCTGTTCTAGTAAATGACCCATGTGCACTTAAAAAAATGTGTAATTTGCAGTTGTTGGGTGTGGTGTTCTATATATATCTGTTGGGTTAAATGTTAAAATCTAATTATGATTGTGTATTTGCCTAGTTTTCCCTTTAGTTTTGTCAACTTTTGCTTTATATATTTTGCCTTGTATTTTAATTTTTTCCTATTGAATACTTATTAATGTGATTACTGATATATTTGGATAGCGTGACATTTTTCTATTATTTTATAATTGTCCATCTGTTCCTTTATTTTTCCTTTCTTCCTTCTGTTTTTAGTTATTAAACCATTCCAAAATGTAGTGGTTTAAAACAATAACTATGTATTATCACTCAGAGTTTCTTAACTGTGGAATTAGGGAGTGGCTCAGCTGGGTGGGTCTGGCCTGAGGTCTCCAGGGTGTTGTAGTCAGATGGTGACTGTCTGGGGTCATCTTGAAGGCTTCTTTATTCACTGTTCTGGGAGGACTCAGACAGCTAGGGCTCCTCAGGCCACTCTGTCTCTGTGGTCTCTCCAAGTGGCTGCTTCAGGGCAGCTTGACAGCTCTGGTACTCTTTCTAGCTTCAGAAGTCAGACATCACTCGTACAGTTTTGTTTACTAAACCCGTCCATATTCAAGGGGAGAAGGAATATATTTTTTTCTCTAGAAACTTTTTAGGATTTTGTCGTCACTTTTAGTGGTTTGAAATTTCACTACAATATTTTCAATTGTGAATCTCTGATGATGATAATGGTGGTAGTGATGATGATGATGATGATGATGATGATTGCATTCACTGGGCACTTTATATCTGAAGAGTCCTAACTTTCCTATTTACCTCTGGAAATGTTCTTCTATAATTTCTTTGGTTTTTCTGTTCGATTTCTAGACTTTCTGTCAGAGAGCTGGCAGAACTTGGGGTTTATCCTTCTTACCTCTTTTCATACATTCTCTCTCTCTGTCCTTTTGTTCTTCATTCCTTTGGTGGGTTCAGTAGATTGGTTCACTTACTTGCTTTTTAGCTATGTCTGTTTTTCTTTTTGGCCCATCTACTGAACTTTTTTTTATTTCCTAAGTTTCCCAATGTGTGTTTCACAAATTTCTTTAAGGATATTACATTTACTTTACAGTCTTCTATAGACCCTCTTAACTCTGTTTTCTTTGAATTTTGTTCTGTTTATTATATTTATTGCCCCTGTCAAATTGTTTTCCTCAAATCTGTGATTGTGTGCTCTTGTTGGGAATCCATGTTGGCCTCTCAGAGTGTGAAGACTAATTTATAAGCTTCTTTTATAAGTATATATGACTCATCATTTTATCTCTGTATGCATCCTCCTCCCAAAGTACTTGTCTTGAGAAGAATAAGAAGAAAATATCAAGATTTTCTCAATGAGAAAATACTGTGATTTCATGTTACAAAAAAAGTTGAACTTCCATTATGATGTACTATGAAGAACACTGTTTTTTATTTCAGAAAGTTAAGTCTTAACCATGATTTCTATATTTACTCATCACTAGCCACCCCCTGCCCTACCCTCAGCATTTTGTGGTCAGTTTTAAGTTTTAAAATATAGATGGCTTCTATAAATATTTAACCAGCAAAATAACCTCTTGCTAAGAAACTACCTTCAGTGTTCTTTTAATGTAAATTTTTTTCTCTAAAATTTCTTTAATTTTGTTTTGTAGGTTTACTTGTGGAGAAACTATTTGTCTTGTACTTAGTTTACATATTTAAAAACAGAAACAAAGTTGGGATCGATTTGTGTCAAAATGACAAGAAGTTATATATTATTTTGTGAAGTTTAGTTCAGCTTTTGCTGAAGAAAGAATGAAAAATTGCTATATTATAACTCTGGACCATGTTAGAGACTCAAGATTGACTTAAAATTTAAACATAGTGTAATGTTTATTCTTGTCCTCCTATTTGTCAGGGAATCTTAACCAGAGTGAGAAATTTTCTGGTGCTGTGTTGAGAGTGCAGGGCACAAGAGATTTCCATAAAAAGGCAAGGGATTTGCTTGGAAGAACATAGTGGTTTTCAAACTTGGCAGTAATGAGTTAGAACTAACTCCTTTAAAAGAAAATATTAATTCACATTATTCCTTGGGTATTTGTGTGTGTGTCTTTTCATCTGAGCTATACATTCTTGTATTTGCATGTGTGCATATAGACTTACATTTGTAAGCCATGGTATTTATTTATAAAGAAAATATGACTTTGGAACTTAACTATCTTGCCACTTGAGTTGAGGATCGGCCAAATATTTTATTGTTGCAGAATACCCAAAATAATTTGGCCATGTCTGAGTGCTTTTCCCAAATTCCCTTGCCCTAGGAGGTAATTTGGAGAGTATAAGTGAACCTTACTATATTAGGATTCCCTCTTGAAAGATACACATTTTTGGATTGAATGAAATCACCTCTTTTTGAAATGACAGCAGTCCTAAGACTAAGAATCACTTGGGGCCTAGAAAGGGAGTTATGGATATGGAGATCTGTCTGGATGAAATACATGCTCTTGTGTTTAATTGTCAGTATTTTTTTTTTTTATAGAAATGGGAGAATCACTTGATACAGAGGTATAGGGTGACCAGGTCCAGAATATACCTCTCCCACTTCATTTTTTCCTCAGGTTTTCTATCCATCTATATGTGGCTGTTTCTCAGAGCTCAGTTCCAACCTTTCTTCTGTATTCACTGAATAAATGCCCCTGGATTGATCATCTTTGGTTTCAACTACCTTTTTCCATAACAACTCCTACGTCTATACCTCAAGCCCACTGGTTTCTGCCGAGCTTCCAGACTCTACCTGCTTTCCCATAGGATTCTCAAAACAAATTTTTGGCTGAAAGTATTAACTTTCTTTTTAAACCTCTTTTTGTAGTTCCTATCTTAATGGGAGGTATGCTACCAGCCACCTAATTTCTCCCAGCTAGGTATCTAGGAGTTACCATTGACTTCTTCCTTCACCTTAATAACCTCTAGTTGGCTGCGGAGTCCCCTCGCACGAAAGCACTGCTCCCGCTTCAGCCTAGTGCTGCTGTGCAGGCCTCTGTCCTTGCCACCTGAGCTGTTCTAGTCGCTCCCCATAACTCTTCTTCCTGCCTCTAGTGTCTCTTTCCTCCGTCCATTTTATATATTGTTATCAGTTACCTTTCCAGAGTATATATCTAACTGTATTACTTTTCAAAAAAATCAGTCCCCCCCCCCCATTGCTTACTAGATAAAATGTAAACTCTTTAATATGGCAAATGCCTTTGCAAGCATTGCCCAGTCTCCATACCCAGCCTCATTTTTCAGACCTTTTATACCCTGTGTTCTGACCACACCGAACGACGTGGTCTTCCCTGGATCTTCTCTATTTCATGGTGTAGAGTGTTAGCTCAAGGTGTGTCTTCTGCTTGGAATGCCCTTCCCTACAGACTTGGAGCATTTCTATTTAGTTATTACTTAGCTGTTATGTAACTTGCATGAAAAACTGCACTCTCCTCTGATCCTCCACCCCTTTAATTTTGTTTCTGATAACTTTGTTCACATCATGTGGTAGTTATTTTTTCTTCCTCTGTGAGCTACTTGAGGATGGGAAACATATGCTTTTGATTTTTATGTCCCTGGCACCTCGTATTGAACTGATACCTAGGAGATGCTTTGAAAATGTTTGATTCAGAGCAACAATCATATTCGCCATTATGTCTGTTGCATAGTCTACTGATTCATCCTTGCTATGTTACTTAACAGTTTGGGCTGCTGTAACAAATTGCCACAGGTTGGATGGCTTAACCAAGTTTGTTTTTCACACTTCTGGAGGCTGGGAAGTCCAACATCAAGGCACTGGCAGATGAGGTGTCTGGTGCGGACCTGCGCCCTGGCTGTCTTGTATCCTCACAAGGCAGACAGAGAATTGAGATCTTGGATCGCTCTTAAGCACACTAATCCCATTCATCAGGGTTCTGCCCTCATGACCTCATCTAACCCTAATTACCTCCCAAGTCCCCACTTCTTAATACCATCGGATTAGGAGAAGGTTTTCAACATAAGAATTTGTAGGAACCCTAGTTGGGTTGGCTCAGTGGATAGAGTGTCGGCCTGCAGACCGAATGGTCCCGGGTTCAATTCTGGTCAAGGGTATGTACCTTGGTTGCAGGCTCCTCCCTGGGCCCTGGTGGAGCGCACACAGGAGGCAGCCAATTGATGTGTTTCTCTCATCAATATTTCTCTCTGTCTTTTCCTTTCTCTTCTACTCTCTCTAAAAATCAATGGAAAAAATATCCTTGGATGAGGATTAAAAAGAAAAAAAATTTGCAGGAAACACATTCAGTTCATAATACTATGTATATAATTGTCTCTCTGAGAAATTTCCCTTTTTTCCCCCATTGAATTTTCTTAAATTCTATTGAGCTCTAATTTACATGTAATAAATGCACCTATTTTAAATGCACAGTTCAGTAAGTTTTGATAGATGCATGCACCCATGTCACCACCACCACAGTCAAGGTACAGATCATTTTCATCACCCCCAGAAGTTCCCTTATACTCTTTGGTTGTCATCACCCCTACCCTACCACCACTGGTCCCAAGCAGCTTTCTGGCACTATAAGTTCATCTTTTGTAGAATTTTATATAAGCGGAATTATACAGTATTCACTCTTTTGTGTCTGGTTTATTTTGCTGAGCGTGTTTTTGAGTTCATTCATGTTGTTGCATCGATCAACACAGTTCATTCCTTTATGTAGATCTAAGTTTCTGTCTCAGCATTTTCTTCCCACCTGAAGAACTTCCTTTGCTTGTTACAAACGTGTTCTGGTGAACCCCCAGCTTTTTTTTTTTTTTTAATCTGAAAAAATTCTTTTACTTTCATTTTTGAAGAATATATTCATTGTATTTAGCATTCATCTAAACTTTTTTCTCTCGCTTCTTATAACACTTTCTCTTTTTTGACAACTTTTCAGGAATTTAATTATCGTGCCTTGTACTTTTCTTTGTATTTATACTGAGGAGAGGGTTTACTGAGTTTCTTAAATCTGTTGATCTATATTTCTTATCATTTTGGAAAATACTTTTGATAGTTTGATATTGTCCTGTGGTTCTCTTCTTTCTTTTACCTTTCTTCTCTCCTTTCTCCTTCTCCCTTTCCCCTTCTACTTCTCTCTTTACCCTCTTCATCATCACCGTTTTGCTTTCTGCATCTTAGGTCTGAAATTTTCATCTGCAGTATTTAATACGCTATTAATCCCATTCAGTGATATTTCCATTGCAGATATTATTTTTGAACACTAGAAATTTACTTTGGTTCTTTTTTATTTCTATCATTTCCTCATATTTTCTTTTAAATCTTTGAGCATACTTATATGCTTATAATAGTTTTAGTGACCTCATTACATAATCTCATTTCTGTGGCTGTTACAGTAGACTCATTTCACCCTCATTTTCAGGTCACATTTTTTTTCTTCTTCATATATCTACTAATGTTTTATTGGATGCTATAGACATTGTAAATTTTACATTGTACGATGGAATTTTTTTTCATGTTTTAAAGTATTTGGGGTTTTATTATGTTAGGCAGTTGAGTTACCTGTGGATTGGCTCTGTTCTTCGGAGACTTGTTTTTGAGCTTTGTTAGGAAGCATCTAGAATTCTTCTTCTCTAGTGATTCTGCTTCTCAAGTATGAATCTTCCGATTGAATTAATTTTCTGTATTTCAACAAGGAGGACTTTTCTGGTCAGAACTCCCCTATTTCCCAGCACTCTGGGAATTGGTCAGCTTGTAGATCCCTGTTTATTCTTTGCCTTGCCTCATGGAGTTTCATCCTGAATGCCCTGCTTAGTGTTTGGCCATAGACTCAAGTGGACCCCTGTGCAGATTTCTGGAATTCTCTGTGCATAATCTCTTCCCTCATATGCTTCTGGTCTCTGCTTGAGTTCTTCCTCCCTGCACCACAGTCTGAAAAGTGCCTTCAAGCAGAAAGCCAGGGCCGTTGTAGATCTCACTTCATTTCCTCCCACCTCTCGGAGATCACAGTCCTATACTGCTTATCGACCAGTGTCTGAAAGCAGTTGTTTTTATGTATTTTGTCTGGTATTTTGCTGTTATTTTAGGATGGCAAGTTCATTCCTCCATATTCCATCATGGCCATTGGAAATACTTTCCTGCCTTTTTTACTTTTTAAGATAATCAGGGTATATTTCTTTTTTTTCTCTTTAGCAATTTGGGCCTTATGGAATATATATTACCCACCTATATAAAATTTTAATGATATTATCTCTAATCTCCCATTTGTATCCTAATAATTTTTGAGTTAACATTTTACGTAGTTCAACTATATGTAATAATGTGAACAAAATAGTATAGAATTACTATATGCTATTTTAAGCAAATTACATAGCATGTATGTACATTATATTAAAGCTCATGAGTAAACTTCAAAAAAGTACATAAGCTGTTTTAAATGAGAGCTTCATAAATAATTGAGTTTATGACTGTACTTATAACTGCTAGTTTTAATCTTATTTTCTGATCAAACACTCTTAGAAGTAACAAACAGGCTAATGATTGATGCTAGTCAAAAATGATCTTTAATGAAGTAAAATGCTTGGCAGTAGTCCTATAAAGTGATGTTAAAATCTGCATGGTTTTACGGTGCAACCTCTGTCTTCGCTTTGATAGTCTTAAGGGGGAAAGCAAACAAAAATAAAATCTCATTATTTCATGTAGCAGTTGTACATTCTTAGGCTAATCTTAGCATATGTAGTTATCTTTGATTTTTTTTTTTTCCAGATTGTCAGTATTTAAACAGACCACACCATGCGTGAGTACAAGCTAGTGGTCCTTGGTTCAGGAGGCGTGGGGAAGTCTGCTCTGGTAAGTTAGCCACCTAACTATAACCAACTAGTATAATACAAGAAGAATATTGCTGTGTTTTTGCTTTGAAACCTCAAGTCACTAAAGAGAAAAGGTGCCAGTGTTTTTTATATGCTTATATCTGACCCAGAGGGGACAGGGATTCTTTCAATAACCATGGATGTGTAGTTTTATAATGGTGGCTCGTTCATTCTTTCATTTACCAAGTATTTATTGGTTACCTACTATAGTGTTCATGATTCAAAGAGAAATAAGATTGTTTTCATTTTTAAGGAATTTACATTTCATTGGGAGAGACTACACTGATACTGTAGATACCAGTGGAGCGAAGGCCATGTTTTGTATGCATGCTGCATTTATTTGGTAACTGTTTATTGAGCTTCTGCAATGTCAGGCACTGGGGTTGTGACAGTGAACACAAGTCATCCCGGTCCTGCACAGAGCTTACATCATCCTGGAAGAGATGTGATAAATACACAGTTAAACAAAGAACCACTTGATTATAATTGCAAGAGAGATGACTTTGAACGAAAAGTACAAATTGGTGACAAGTGAACCTAAATTAGCATTTAAACAACTAAGAGAAAAGTCGAAATTGCTGGGGTAGGAATGAGCAAGGGGGAAAGTAGAGGGAAATGAGGTGAGAAGCAGGCTAGGGCCAGATTAGGACTTTTTTGATCCTCACCTGAGGATATGCTCATTGATTTTGGAGGAGAGGAGAGGGGGCGGGGGGAGGAGAGAGAAAGAGACATTGATGTGAGAGAAACATTGATTGGGTTGCCTCCTGTGCGCACCCTGACTGGGGATCAGACCCGCAACCTTTTTGGTGTACAGGATGGTGCTTCAACCAACCAAGCCACCTGGCAGGGGCAGGGGTAGGGGCAGGGGCAGGGGCAGGGGCAGGAAAACAGTGTTTTTCTAACCCTCTGCCCTGAACCATATTTTGGGGACCTCTGCTCTAGCATAAAGCATATTAGGAAGTTTAAAGTTCTTGGTGTGATTATATCCTGAGTTTCCTTTGAAGAAGAGGAGATTAGTAAGAGAAAGATGCTTGAAGTTTACTATATTCAAGTTCATCTAGTTAGCTCAAGCTAAAATCATGTTCAAAATACTCCTCTGGGTAACTTGGTGTCAGACTCTCAGCCCACATCTTTACCCTTTTATCTAGGATTAATGGGCCAGATCCTGTTTAAAGCTGTCCAGGAAATATTTCACAGTCATCTTCTGTATTTCTTTCCATTTGTCAAATGATAAAATACCTAGTTTCTAGTCTGCGCTTTACAGAAATCCTAGAGATAAGTAGGTAATCTGAAAAAGATTTGTAGGCAGCATTTTCCAGTGAAAAGCATAAGGCTTCAGAATCAGGATGGTGTACATTTGAATCTCAGCTGGTGTGAATGTGAAATTTGAATGTGATTATAAATTTAATAAATCTAGTACATTTTAATTTCCTTCTATCTTTTCCCCAAAATTAGAAAGGCTGGTTTAAGACTTTAAAATTTAGAACCTTACGTCTGTCTCCTTTCAGAGCATGAGATAAAAGTTATATATAGAAATACAGAGGAGTAATGGGAGTTTGCTGATAATTTTCATTTTTTAATAAATTAGAATCTGTGTCGTTATTTGTATCTTTGTTGCATTTTAAAACGTAATATATGTAATAATTAGCAGTGTGGTGTCAGCAACAACACTGCTGACAGTTTTGAACATGATCATCTCCTTCCATAGTAAGTTACTCTTATGTATTAGCATGTCCTTATATTGAAAGATGTTTACCCAGACTTTTCACATAATTTCATTTAATCTTTACCACATTGTGAGGTTAATAACATTTAGAGGAGTTGATTTTTTTTTAATTCTTTAATTTTTCTCTGCTTTTTTTTTTTTAGACAGTTCAGTTTGTTCAGGGAATTTTTGTTGAAAAATATGACCCCACGATAGAAGACTCCTACAGAAAGGTAAAATATGAAAATTAAGTAACTTTAATGCTTGAAGTTTTCCAGTGACTGAAAGTTTGTTTAGTTATATAATAACTTTAAAGAAATTTTATCTTTAAACTATAAAAAATTGGTTGTTGGATTCTGTATGATACCATAATGGTAGATACATGTCATTATACATTTATCCCAAATCGTAGAATGTACAACACCAAGAGTGAACTCTAATGTAAACTGTGGGTTTTGCATGGTAATGATGTATTGCTATAGCGTCGGAGTCAAAGTCTTACGAAATCCTACTGACCTATTTTGAGAGTGAGCTACTAATTGTATGATTGATTAGAACACTCGAATACGGCCAGCCG
>NW_005871149.1:2248450-2274038 GCF_000147115.1 Myotis lucifugus | reverse complement strand
GATTAGCTAGAATTGTGGATGATTTTTATGATTTTATTTCCCAAACCTTATGGGGTGGGATGGGGTGGGTGGTGGGCAGAAGACAGTGTTATAAAAAAAGACTATAGCTAACAATATACCAAAAGAGGAAGGAAGGGAGGGAGGGAGGGAGGGAGGGAGGGAGGGAGGGAGGGAGGGGAGAAAGAAAAAGAAAAGATTAAACCTACCATTCAACAATAGGAAATTAAGTTCATTGAACTGTACTGACTGAGCAATTTCATTATCTGCACATTGGATACAAAATTGTGCTCTAGATACTTTGAGAAGCTCCAGGCCTAATTCATTATTCATTGAATGGCCCGTTTACAGGTTGGGCAGGCTACCACATTTGTCCCACAAGTGGTGGGACAATGAATTTGTGGCCACCAGTGGTGCTCCTCAGTCCCTGATCTGACAAAGAAGCAGAGTTTAAAGGAGGCCTTAGGCTAATTTTAGAGACAGTGTTGCATTACTGAGATTTCCCCCAAATCAGTTGCTGGTTAAAGCTGTAACTCCACATGGAGACCTGTACCTGGAAGGCAGGAGATTGACCACGTTTCTCAGTCCCTTCTTTATTAAAAAGTGTCCACACCTGAGAGCTGATACTTTCTTTAAGCCAACCTTCTCTTCTTTTATAAAACACTGGGCTTTCCCTGTCGATAGTGCTCTTGCAAACACGGTGAACGTTCCTAAAACCCACGGGAATTTCTGTAAGAAGTGTGGCAAACATCAACCCCACAAAGTAACACGAACAAGAAGGGCAAGGATTCTCTGTGTGCACAGGGAAAGCGGCGTCATGACAGGAAGCAGAGGGGCTATGGTGGGCAGACTAAGCCGATTTTTACCAAAAAAAAAGGCTAAAGCTACAAAGAAGATCGTGCTGAGGCTTAAAAGTGTTGAGCCCAACTGCCGATCTAAGAGAATGCTGGCTATTAAGAGATGCAAGCATTTTGAACTGGGAGGAGATAAGAAGAGAAAGGGTCCAGTTCTAAGCTTCATTTTGTTTTATTATGTGACAATAAAATCTTGATATGTTCACTTCAAAAAAATAAATAAAATAAAACACTGGGAAAGTAGAGTTCAGTTATAAAATTTCACCTTATGCACACAGCTTTTCCAAAGAAGTATCTTTTTCCTCAAGTCCTGAGGACTATATGAGTTCAGTGATACTCACTAGCAGCTCTGTGTTCCCTGTATCTCTTAAACTAAAATTTTCCTGTGTATTAAATTTGGGATATAATATATTTCAGTAAAACTGTTAACATAGTAAGTTGGCAAAATTTCTTTGCCCCCAAACCTTGTTTGCATTTGGAGTAAATTTAATACTTTGTGCTTTGTTTTCTTTAATGATCATTTTATGCATTTTTTCTGTTAGAACTGTACCTGTTTTCCTACAGTTTTCCTAAAGTCATAGAATTTGACCACTAGCTTTCTAGTAATAACAAAAGTCATTACTCAGAGTTCACAGTGATCAGAAAATATCTAAGCCCAACATTGATAGTCCTGGCTTCTGTAATATTAATAGAAAATGCCTGAGACCTCCTGTTCCTAATTGTAATACCAAGTTAAGTCTCACCGATCCGGCACACTCTGGGGAAGCACTGTGCCCTTGTTCATATGCACTGGAGTGAGAGGGGGGAGGAAAACAGACTGAGGTTTTGATGTTACTTTTTCACTTTTTCTTCCCCGCCCCCAACAGCAAGTTGAAGTAGATTGCCAACAGTGTATGCTCGAAATCCTGGACACAGCAGGAACGGTAAGCATGCTTTTTCCTTTTATGATAGATTTCAATTTGTGAACAGGTTTTATCATCTGAATAACTCCTCTGAGTAAAAGTAATTATTATGATTAAGAACAAGTTCTCTAAATGTAGGGCTTCTTAAGTGTTTTTATGTGCATGAAACCATCGATGGTGGACTTAAAGCTCATATCTCACTATTAAATTATATGTTGAGTTCACCTATGGAATCTCTGTGTTGGGTTTCTTCTCCAAGTGTTCAGGTAAGGATGATGCTGTTACTGCCCCAAAAAAGGGTATTTCAAACCCAGAATTTTAGTTAAGATAGGTAGTTCACTGGGTTTAAATAAGACTTTGTCTCTTGTCACCATAGTCATTCATTTTTATAAAGATTATTTTGCTTTTATTAGTATTTTAACATCTCAAGGGGCTGTTGACAGATACTTGTTTTCTTTTTTCTTTTTAAATATATTTTATTGATTTTTCAAAGAGAGGAAGGGAGAGGGATAGCGAGTTAGAAACAACGATGAGAGAGAAAAATCGATCAGCTGCCTCCTGCACACTCCCCACTGGGGATGTGCCTGCAACCAAGGTACATGCCCTTGATTGGAATCGAACCTGGGACCCTTCAGTCCGCAGGCCGACGCTCTATCCCCTGAGCCAAACCGGTTAGGGCCAGATACTTGTTTTCTGACAAAACTCTTTAGGATTATTTGGAGCCTCATTTTTCTTATCTTTAAATGAGTACAATAACATTAGTATATCTTGTTTCCTATCACTTCTTACTCCTTGAAGATTTTTGCTCATTCTAATACTGCTTCAGTTAGAACTCTTGGTGATTTTAGTGTCCAGATAGAATCTCTGTAGATGTTGTAGATAACCCAGTAGCCTGGCATGTCAGTTCCTTGACCTCCATCCTGCTTCAGCCGTTCACACCCATGGTCTTACCTTAGACTATGTGATTGCCCACAACTGTAATACCACCCAGTCTCCTTTTCAAGCATGACGCTCTCCACTTACCACTTCCGTTTTTCCATCTCCTTTCTTTCATACTCTTTAACTTCATTGGAACCTGGTTCCATTTATCATAACATCTTTGATTATTCCTCATACCCTCAACCCCCTCTTCACATAGCTTCAGGTCCATGGTCTCTCATTCCTAAACAACCTCCTGCATATATCCTCAACTCCCCTGACTTTTCAACAACCGTAGATAAGTGATTCACTGTATATTCATTTGGTTTCCAGGAAACAACCCTGGCTTGGTTTTTGCCTGTGTCCTTGGTTACTCCTAAGTTTTCTTTTCAGATTCGTCTTATTTCTACACGCTCTTCATGGTTGAGAGCCTCCAGGTTCAGTACTTGGGCTTCTGTTTTCTAGCATCACTGCCTTGAGATCATCTTTATTAGCACTGAAATGATTTAATTAGGATCTATTAGTAAAAAAGTAATGAATGATATATAGTTTTTTCTAAATCACACAAAAGTAAATTAAGGTGGTTAAGATTTTCCTTCTAATTCTAGTTTATTGTTGTTATTTCCAGTCAGGTAAGTAGAGAACAGGAACATTCACCTCAGGAGTTTCTAGAAACCATGCATCATGTCTTATGTTTATTGTCATGATAGCATGTAAATAAAAAATGCAGTAGCTCGCTTGTGATTATTCTGATTTAAGTTGTCCTAATGTGTGTTCAAGAAATCATGTTTACAATTGCGTATTTTTATTACAGGAGCAATTTACAGCCATGAGGGATTTGTATATGAAGAATGGCCAAGGGTTTGCACTAGTATATTCTATTACAGCTCAGTCCACGTTTAATGACTTACAGGACCTGAGGGAACAGATTTTACGGGTTAAGGACACAGAAGATGTAAGTATTCTTCTCTCTGTAAGACACACTGCCATCTCTCTGCGGCCGAATAAAAAGTGCCTGTTCTCTCTCAGTAGAGTATTTGGGGGGTATCTACCACATGCCTAAAAGAACCCCTGTCACCAAAAAAAAAAAAAAAAAATGTTTACCTTTATAATTTACCTACAAATTATATGCCTATTGAGATAGTTCAAAAGGGAGGACAGAAATGATGACGTGTTCCTGCTCTGTGGGTAGGACGTGCAGAAACAGGAGTAGAAGAAGGCGGGTAGAAGTGAGGCTCGGTTGAGCTTTGAGAGGTGGACATTATGTCAGAAACAGTGTTCAAAGAACATTACTAAGAATCATAATGATTTGTTCCTATTTCTAAAGTTCTGTTGGTATAGCTTTTACTTACAGGTGTTTTTGTTAAAAGATTTTCGTTATCCAGGTTTTTATTATTTTTTAAAATATATTTTTATTGATTGCAGAGAGGAAGGAAGTGGGGAGAGAGAGATATAAACATCAGTGATGCGAGAGAATCTTTGATCAGCTGCCTCCTGCACTCCCTCTACTGGGGATCGAGCCCACAACCCGGGCATGTGCCCTTGACTGGAATTTAACCTGGGACCCTTCAGTCCACAGGCCAATGCTCTCTATCTACTGAGCCAAACCAGCTAGGGCAGGTTTTTATTTTTTTAATTTTATTTTTGTTTTAGAATTTTTGTCTTATTTGGCATTCGTTGTTTTTGTGCCTTTTTGCGAAGGTGAAATGTATATTTTACATGTCCGCTTCAGTTTTGAACTATGGAGGCTTCCCTTTCAATTGTATCAATCAGGATATTAAATTTCATTTGTACCTTTTTCTCTTTTGTGTGTTCTCTCTCATTATTAATGGGAACATATGCACCTGCTCGGGGCCTTCACTTAGGTAATATTGTAGGCGGGATGGATTTATACCATATGATTCATGACCAACCATAACCTAATGAATAGTCCTCTTCCTTCCCAGGACTAATTTATCTAAGAGAGTTCTGTTTTTTAGGCAGTTAATGCAAACCACTGAACTCTGGTAATGGTCATCATTTTATCCATATAACAAACTAAACACAATGGAGTTAGTTGTAGGTGCTTAGTGTTTCATCTAACTCGTGATAATTGCCTATTTTAGGTACAAGATCCACCGTGTCCCTTAAATTCTTTCTTTTGTATCGTGTCCATCACCTCACAAATGGCTTTGCTCTGTGGGCATCTTTGAACTAAGGGTGTGGTACAGTTTGTTACCAATCTGTTTTATCGGAAGTAGAGGCTGTGGGTGGACATAGCCAAGCATTTCTGGTATGGAGAAAAAGCGAAGACGTCACTGCTCTGGCTGTATTTTCTCCTTAACAACCCACCTGAACTGGTCTCAGATTTAGATGTCAGGTGTAGAAGCAGAACTTGTCACTGCTCCTGTATTGGTCTTGCCACTACTTCTGGCATTTGTTGGGACTGTGAGATGAAGCACTTGAACCACAATTAGGTCTCCGAGTACATTCTTCCATATTCAGATTTTTCCACTTGGAATTCAGCTATCACTTGTAGCCCACATGGGAATTTTGGGATTATACCTTTAAAATAATCAGCAGATTAATGTAGTAAGATCTCTTCTATAATTTTTCTGTCTCTTCCCCTGCCATCTACCTTCTCCCTCTAGCACAGTGGTTCTCAACCTTCCTAATGCCGTGACCCTTTAATACAGTTCCTCATGTTGTGGTGACCCCCAACCATAAAATTATTTTCGTTGCTACTTCATAACTGTAATTTTGCTACTGTTATGAATCGTAATATAAATATCTGATATGCAGGATGTATTTTCATTATTACAAATTGAACATAATTAAAGTATAGTGATTAATCACAAAAACAATATGTAATTATATGTGTGTTTTCCGATGGTCTTAGGCGACCCCTGTGAAAGGGTCGTTCGACCCCCAAAGGGGTCGCGACCCACAGGTTGAGAACCACTTCTCTAGCACACGTGCACATACCTTTTTTTAAGCACTTGGTGAAGCATATGGTCCTCATTTGCACATTGCAATTGGTGACACATAGTTGCTTACTTATAAGGATAAGTAACAGGTATGTTAGTGTTCATTTTCTGTTATTTTCTCCCACAGGTTCCCATGATTTTGGTTGGCAATAAATGTGACCTGGAAGATGAGCGAGTAGTTGGCAAAGAACAGGGTCAGAATTT
This sequence comes from Myotis lucifugus, assembly GCF_000147115.1. Lineage (NCBI taxonomy): Eukaryota > Metazoa > Chordata > Mammalia > Chiroptera > Vespertilionidae > Myotis > Myotis lucifugus. Next base: position 2,268,197 of record NW_005871149.1, on the reverse strand, counting down.
AGCAAGACAGTGGTGTAACTGTGCCTTTTTAGAATCTTCTGCAAAGTCAAAGATCAACGTTAATGAGGTAACCTCTAGCTGCTGGGCAGCACAGACAAGTGTCTTTTTAGTCTTCTTTAAGTTAACAGCCAAAAACTATTTAAGAAAAAAAAATTATTCTTTGAAACAATCTTGATTCTACAGATTTATAGAAATCACTAAGTAATTCTTTGTTTGCATAAAGTCACTTTGATGACTGTAATGAAGACATTCATATTTACCTTATATGCAAAGAGGACGTTTAAGCTAAAGGAATATGTTTAAAGTCCTGCTAAGCCTCATCAGGGGTGGGGAACCTTTCTGCCAAGGACCATTTAGATACTTATAACATCATTCGTGGGCCATACACAATTATCAACTTAAAAATTAGGCTCGGTGGATAGAGCATCGGCCTTCGGACTGAGGGGTCCCCGGTTCAATTCCGGTCAAGGGCATATACCTTGGTTGCGGGCACATCCCCAGTAGGAGGTGTGCAGGAGGCAGCTGGTTGATGTTTCTCTCTCATCGATGTTTCTAACTCTCTATCCCTCTCCCTTCCTCTCCGTAAAAAAATCAATAAAAATATGTTTTTTAAAAAAATTAGCCTGCTGTATTTGGTCAAACATTTAATTAGCTCACCCCTAATGCCTTGGCAGATCCAGACCAAATGATTTTGTGGGCCTTATACGGCCCCTGGGCTGGATGTTCCCCACCCCTGCTCTAGACATGGGCCAGAAAGTAGTATATGAAAATTGTCACATCACCCGTGTATTGTACAATTGCTTATGCAGATATGTATGAATAGGTTATAAAGTAAGTAGGAAACCACAAAAATTAAAGTAGTTACTATAATGAATTTATAGAGAAACATACTACCTCGTGGATATCACAGAATTTGGTGTTTTGAGTTCTGCCTTCCTTTAGTGCATGACTCAAAGGGAGGAATCTGAGTGTGGACTGTAATTCACTCTCTTTTTGGCCTGATGCAGCAGGTGCACAAGGCTTTTTTTGTCCATGACTTAAGCACTCCACTATCTTGAGAACGTAGCTGTCGACAGGAATGCTTCACAAGTAAGCTGCCTGCCTGGGTGTAAAGGGCCAAAGTTGACTGGATCCCTAAAAGATTGGTGCAGTCCCCAGCTGCCACCACCAACCAAGCAAAAGCTTGAGGTTCCCTTTTGTCCTTTTCAACATCATTTTTTTACACTTTTTTTCCTTTCCTGGAGCGCATAAGCTTCGCTTGCTGGTGTGCTCGCCATGTGTAGCATCCCCGGTAATCAGTCTTAGAATTCAGCTCGCTCACAGCATGGTGGGCGCGGGGAGCAGGCGAGGTTATCACCACCTTGTGTTTTCTCTTGCTGTTCCTCTCTGGCCTTTGGTTCTATAAGTCTTTTTATCTGAATGTTTTATCTGAATAATACTTAACAGAACCAAGATTGTTTTGTGGAACAAGGTCTCAAATGTTGGTTGAATAAGTACATTTTTCTTGTTTTCATTTAGATATTTTATGACCTGGTCAGACAGATCAATAGAAAAACACCAGTGGAAAGGAAGAAGCCTAAAAAGAAATCCTGTCTGCTGCTTTAGGCCCACAGTGAGCAGCAGCTCTGAGCCAGGTGAGTGCCGAAGGCAGAGCACGTGCCTCTCTTGTCCTTGACTTTGTTTTGGGCCGTCTCCAACCTTCACCACTTCCCATGGCACCTATTGGGCTATTTCCAGCTTCTGTAACTTGTAAATGTGATACCTAACCTGTAGCTATGCTCATCTTGTGGGTAATATGTCTCTCTCCCCATGAGATTCTAAGCTTTGTGAGAGAAGGACCATGTCTGTTTTGCTCACCACGTGTCCCCAGTGCCTGGTATAGAAGGATCTTCATAAAGTAGTGGTTGAGTGAATAGAATGACCTCCAAGGTCACTCCCAAATTCATGCCAAATTGAAGTGGAACAGTGCATCGCCTGAAACAAAAGGGCTTGCAGAAAGGCTGAAGCGCACATTTGATGAATTTTTCCAAAGTGAACATACTCATATCTGAGTAAGAATCTCCTCCCCCAAATGGAACCCCTGCCCTGAATCCTCACAACATGGGTTAGTTTTGCCTCTCTTTGAAATCAATATAAACAAAAACGTCTGGCTTAATTTATGTCTGGCTTCTTTTACTCAAAAATGTGAGGGTCTTTTTGAAAATCATCCTGATTGCATATAGTAATAGTTCATTTTTATTACATGACTATCCCGGCAACATGTTTATATATTCTGCTGTTGATGGGCATCGGGTTCTTCTGGGGACTAGCACTGGTAATTCTGCTGCACATATTCTTGTACAAGTCTTCGTGCGCATGTATTTCTGTTTGGTGTACATCCAGGAATGGCATGGCCAGGTTGTACACTGTGTTTATGGGCAGCTTTCATAGACACCACTAAAAAGTTTGTCAAAGTAGTTGAACCAGTTAGCACACCTACCAGCAGTTATGAGTTCCACCTTCCCCAACGATAGTGTTGTTGGTCGTTTTGACTGGGTGTGTGGTGCTACGTCAGTGTGGTGTTGGTAGTAGCTTTATCTCAGGTACAGTTGACTTCTTTCCAATGTTTTGTCTGGAGGCTTCGAAGTAGTAATTGACTTCAAATATTGCATAAGTTTCACTAAGTGAGCCAATTAGCGCTAGCCTTAAAGGTGCCTATCAAGTAAGAAACCAGGCCCTGTGGGGCCATTAGTTTGTTTTTTGTAATTCTGTATTTAACAATTTCTGCTTTTCTTCATCAACTGCATAAGCAATACCATAAAAGAATATGTTTACATAGTGGAGTTATAGGGTAATTTGTAAACTTGGTCTGCTTAGAGGAAAGTTAAGTTCCCACTTGAGAATTGGTTGTGCTAACTCCTCCTCTTGGGTCTGTTCAGTAAATCGCCTCTTGCAGAGCCCCACATTAGCTGGAACATGCCTCCTTAGAGAGATGAGTGAATGTGTCTCTCTCTCAAGGGAAACAGCTGGGTAGTAATTTCAAAGAAAGTAGAGGAAAATGGGCAGAAGGGCAGGGGGCATGGCATCACCTCTGGGAGCTGGATTCAGGAAAGACAGCTTCTGGCCAAATGGTTGTTTTAGGCTTCCATCAGCTCCCTGAAAGTGATTACTGTTAAAATTGCTGGTGCTTGTGTGTGTTTAGGTAAGGGTGCAAGGTAGGGAAACAAGGGCTCTGTCCCTGATCAGTGGGGCCTTGACTTACGAGTTTAATTTGTTCTGTGACGGAGCTTGTAACTCAAATTACTCGTATGTCAAATCAACAGTGAACGAGTGAGACACGTGATGCTGGGCTGATGTTTTGGCGTTCACTGTGACGTTCGCTGCGCCAACTAGCGGTGGGGTATCTGAAGCTGGCTCGTAACCCGAATTTTAGCTCGCAACTCAAAGCAAAAAATCGGCCGAGAGACGGCTCGTATCTCGAAAAACTCGTTAGTCGGGACACTCGTAAGTCAAGGCCCCACTGTACTTACTCTCTTAGAGTTGACTGCCTTGTTTATGCCATTACCTTGGCTGATCCTAGTTTAATTTCCAACTCTCAGAAATGTCCATTAAACTTATACTTAAAGGAAGAGGTGCCATCTCCTGGCCTCTTGTGAAAATTCACCCTCACACATCCTACAGTGTATTGTGAGATTTACCTTAGAGGAAAGAGATCTTGGCCTAGATCTAGAAATAAGACTTTCATCCTGGTTGCATAAATTCTTAGGCTCTGCTATGTAATTCAACTCACAACATAGTTAATAAGTCACCTGAGCTCTCTGTGAGTGTTTGGGAATAGGCCACTTACCAGTCAGAATACTTTGCATGCAGAGCATTGTGTCCTGATTACGACTTGAGGGCCCTGTTGATCCCATTTGAAAAGTACTGCGATACGGGGTAAACATTTTTCGTAAGAGTATGTGACTCTTGAGGGTAACTTATCTAGCCTTAGCCTTTAGGCAAAATTGTACTGGAATATGTTAATCTCTTTCTAATGTGTAACACTGTTAAAGATCTAGGAGAGAAATTCATTTTTGGAAAATTCTTTTTTTAACCTAACTCTTTCCTGCTGAGCAATGAGACTGTCCGTCTTCTGCCTTTGAATACGGGGATCAGCTCTTTCGGTGTCTTTTCCTAATGTGTATTATAAGTGGTAACCCTAATGGGCAGAGTCCTAAAATAGTTGAGGAAAGACTTTCCCATGGAGCCCTGGCCGGTGTGGCTCGGTTGGTTGTGTATCATCCCGGGCACCAAACGTTGCAGGTTTGATTCCCATCAGGGCACATGCCCAGGTTGCGGGTTCAGACTCCAGTAGGAGGCATGCAGGAGGCAGCTGATCCATGTTTCACTCTCACATTGATGTTTCTCTCTCTGTCCCTCTCCCTTCCTCTCCCTCTAAAAACCAATAAAAAAAAATTTTTTTAATTCCCATAGAAAGAGTTTGCAAGCGGATGCTGTTTCCTTACTGCAAAGGAACTTTCAGAATAAAATTATAATAGGATAGAAATAAAACAAATACTGTTTTCCTCTTTATAGACAGGACTGTCAGATATATTGTAAAACACTAAGTATAATAAAACTACTTTTTAAACACTTTTAAAGGGAGTTTAAAATAGCCCTGTTGCTAGAGCTGCTTAGTATAATTTGTTCTCTAATAACAATCAGCCAAAACCATTGTTTCTTTCTATATTATTAAATATCTGCTTGTTTACTATTATGTTCTGACATCAAGAGATTAACCGTATATATAATATATGTCTGTATCTATTCAACATTCTAGATTACAGGAATGAAGAACTGTTGCCTAATTGGAAAGTGCCAGCATTCCAGACTTCAAAAACTAAATCTGAAGCGGCTTCTCCTGTTTTATATATTATGTGAAGAATTTAGATCTTATATTGGTTTGCACAAGTTCCCTGGAGAGAAAAAAAATTGCTCTGTGTATATCTCTCAGAAAATAAGACAATAGTATTTCTCCTTTGCAATAGCAGTTATAACAGATGTGAAAATAAATATACTTGACTCTAATATGATTATACAAAAGAGCATGGATGCATTTCAGAAGTTAGATATTGCTACTATAATCAAATGATTTCATATTGACCTTTTTATCATGATTCCTTCCGTCAGGCACTAAACGTTGAAACATTATACTTTATATCTGTAATGATATAGATGATGAAATTTCCCCTCAAACTCATTACAGCAGATAACTTTTTTGAGTCATTGACTTCATTTTATATTTAAAAATTATGAAATATCATTCTGTCATATTCTAATTAAAATTGTGCATAATGCTTTGGAAAAATGGGTCTTTTATAGGAAAAAAACTGGGATAACTGATTTCTATGGCTTTCAAAGCTAAAATATATAATATACTAAACCAACTCTAATATTGCTTCTTGTGTTTTACTGTCAGATTAAATTACAGCTTTTATGAATGATTAAATTTTAGTACATTTTCATTTGGTTTGTGTGTCTTTGTTATTGTTTATAGATTTAAGGCCTTTATTTTATAATGACCACATCGTTTTAAATGCAACAAGTAGCTCCTTTCTGCCTGGAACCTGCAGAGCACTTGGCTTGAAACCCCCTAACTAACTGGTAATTTCTCAGAACAGACCTCGCACTGTCTGTTCTGGGTATATTTATTCCTACTATACAGTAACATACAGCGGGCTACATAGAATAGTTTTGTATATTCTCTCTTGATCTTAAAGAATGTATCTTATTGAATAAAATGTCCCACTGTGTATTATTTTTATATGTAAAAATATAAGTTTAATACTGTATCAGGGTTTAACTTTTGCAAATCTTCCATGGCTTGTAACTTCATTAAGGGAATCTTTTTGCCATTGTTAATTTGTGTGTATGAGTCCAACAATGAAATGTCATATAACATGTTCACATTTGCTTTATGATAGGTTGAGGAATCTAAGAGAAGTGAGTGTGAGTGAAGTCGCAGAGATGCTTTTGCTTTGACTCTCTGCGGAATAGCATAACAGTGGTAGTCTGGAAAGTACTGCTCAGTTACAATTTTAGCTGGCTATAGAGTGATGCTTTTCTTTTCCTTCTCAGCCCGCCCGCCCGCCCTCCCTCCCTTCCTTCCCAGTTCTTTCTTTCTTCCTTCCTTCCTTCCCAGTTCGTTCGTTCTTTCTTTCTTTCTTTCTTTCTTTCTTTCTTTCTTTCTTTCTTTCTTTCTTTCTTTCTTTCTTTCTTTCTTTCTTTCTTCCTTCCTTCCTTCCTTCCTTCCTTCCTTCCTTCCTTCCTTCCTTCCTTCCTTCCTTCCTTCTTCCTTCCTTTCTCTCTCTCTCTCTCCCTCCCTCCCTCCCTCCCTCCCTCTCTCTCTTCCTCCCTCACTCCCTCCCTTCCTTCCTTCCTTCCTTCCTTCCTTCCTTCCTTTCTTTCTTCAAAAGATGGGGCTTAAGTAGGACATGGACAAAGGGTGATATGACCTATGTATTCTCCATAGAAATCGAGCAAAACAGCTTGTTAGCCAGTTACATCTGGAGAAGGAAAGAACACGCTTAGGGGCCCCTGTGCCTTGTCCCTGACTGTTAGGCGGACACCAGAACTAGGAAGCCCGCATCCTTGCTCAGGGATCTAGATGCTGGCTCGTAGCCACGGGGGAGAAGCAGCGCTACGTTCACACCTCGCTGAGACTTTCCAGGAGTGTGGTCAGCCAGTTACGAAATAGAAATTTTGAACTCAGATTTCAAGTGTAAGCTCTGACCACCTGGAAAATGTTAAGTGCTGTTTAAAAAAAGAAAAAAAGAAATTGTATTTCTTTGAGTTTCTAATAAACTTAGTTACCTAATACTTTACCTCCTATTGATCCACTTATACTTATGTCTGGGATTGAGGGGCCAAAAATCTGGTAAATGCAATAAATTAAAAACAAAAAAAAATAAGTGAAGCATTAGGGCCAGTCTGTCCAGGTCAGGGTGGCATATTTTAAGGTCCTTAAAGTCATTTTTGCTTTAAGACTCACCTCTCAAAACATCCCCTTGGACTTAAAATCATAGATATCTCACAGACAAGTGAAAAATTCTGAGTATTACCTGTTACATAGACTATGTAGTTACTTGCCAGATCAAGTAGAAATCATTAAATAAGAATAATCCGAGTTCCAATCTGCTTGATTATGTAAACTTGCTGTCCTCTATTTTAGAACAGGGTACAGAAGGATGACAGGTGCAGGGTTCCTTTGTCACGATCTTGGGATAGAGGTAGGACCGTGAAGAAAAAGGCCTGGAAGCCGTGCAGTCTTACGCAGAGTGGGCCTGGCTGAGTCAGACAGGCGTTGCTATCTCAGGAATCTGCCGGGCTGTGGAAGGTGAGACAGGTGTGCTTTTGTGTTGTCCCTGTGTGAACTCTGCAGCCTTGGTTCCAGAGGGAGGATGCCTGAAAGTCTGATGGATTTTCATAACTCAACAAGTCCTTCATGTTGTGTGAATCTTGTGATAAGTAGCCGAGAACTGCCACCATATTAGTATCTGCAGCTATTTAAAGTGTGACGGATTTGCTTGTATGAGGATCATGCAATGTAAAGAAAACGTGATGTCACCATTGATGGTCAGCCAGCTTTTTCCTGCTAACACACAAACAACTTTAGTGGTCTAGTGGTACCCCAGACAACCCAGTCTTAGAAATGAACAGTAAGTACATAATGTAGCTATACTTTTATCCTCCACGAGGGGGAGCTTCAACATCAGTTAACATTTCTATAAGCATTGAATTAAAAGTATGTATTGGAGCCATTTGTCCTGTAAACACTGCGTGCCTCTCTAAGAGGCATTAAGGCCTTCCCACTAGAGTTTGCCCTCTGAGTGGACAGGGAAGATACACCGGCAGTTTATCAGTTATGCATAGTGTTGTCATTTATTGAACCGCGGCCATAGGGCTCGTTCTCTTAGGAATGTTCGGTGTGTTTCTCTCCCCCTACAATTCTGAGCTCATCTCTGTGCGGCCCCTCCACCTGCCATCATCACTGGCCACCATTCGCTCCTCACTGAAACCGCCTGCTGCTCTGAAGTTAGAATGTACTTGGCAAAAGTTAATCCTTGGGAAGATACTGATCTTTATTTTATTACCAACTTGATTAAAACAGGTTACTTGATCTGAAGCTATTTGTCTCCACTCGTGAGCATTCTTCATTTTCTGGACCTGCCAGTTTCAACTATTGTGCCTCATTATGTTTCGAGGTACATGGTCCGTCTGCGTACATGTCTTGAGTTCTGTGTTTAGGACTGAGGGGCAGAGAGAGGGAGAGAGAGAGAGGTTGCCTCAGCATTTCCTGGGTGAGCCATCACAGAATCTCCAGAGACGTAAGATAGGCTGGTATAAATTGTGTGTGTGGTGAGACCAAACTGAAGAAATCCTCAGGAATTCGGGGGGAGGAAAATAACTTGTTAAACCACCTTTTGTTTTATTTGGGGCATGTACTTATTTAAGGTTCTACTTAAATGTATGTTGAAATAGCCCTTGTGGGCTCAGCTCCAAACTTGTGAGGGCAGAGTGGTTGGGTGCTGTTCCAGGACCTGGAAGGAACCCGCCTGGTGGGGCAGGCAGGGAATGGAAGCTTTGAGGCAGCCCAGCCACCCAGCTTCTAGCATTTCTGTTCCCCCAAAATGTAAAAAATGTAGCCTACTCTTGAAAGTGTAGTTTGACATTGCATTGAGCATGGATTTTTCTTAATGCAGTTTCCTCGTGGGTTTGATGAATGTGCCATCCACTTATTTAATGCCATGTCTTGCTTAAATATTTTTGTCGAGAACAGCTGGTGACTTCGAACCGGGTGCCTAGTTCTGTTTTCTGGGAAGGATGGGTCTGTTTTGAGATGTTAACTAGAGCTTTACGGGGGATTGGGATGGGGTGCACGTTCTCTGGCTTGTTAAGCAGCAGCCTTCTGTGGTTCTGGGCGCGAGGTGTGACATACATTTCCTGCGAATTGCTTCTCTGAAGCAGCACAGACCTGGCTGTGCCTCTGGAAAAACCTTAATAAACCTTCCCATTCTAAGCAGTGATGTGACTTTTTTTTAAGCTGTTTTCAGTGCATTTATTTTTTTCTTTCTAAATATATTTTTTATTGTTGATAGTATTACAGATATCTCCTATTTCCCTCCCTTTACTCCCCTCCTTTACTCCCCTCCTCCCAGCCCCTATGCACCCCACCAGGTTTTATATTCAACCATGTGAGTTCTTGTGCCTGCTTTTAACTGTGTAAAAGTTCTTGCAGAGCATACAAAGCAGAACCAGGCATGTTCATTATGGACTTGTCAGCAAGTGTTTATCGTGCTTCTGCTGTATGTCAGGTGCTGATCTGCATGTTGGAGATACAGTGGTGAGTAGTACAAGTCCTTCCCTCGGGGAGTTTTTGACAGGTTTCTGTGTGCGCATGTGTGTAATGAGTGCTGTGGAGAACACTCGGCAGTTTAAAGGGGCAGGAGTGCTGGACAGAGCAGTGTGGTGGTGGAATGTTTGCATAAATGCTTGAAATGTGCAGCCTGTACTCTGGGGCAGGTGGGGAGGCTGGTGAGGCCTCCATGCAGTGGGAAGGGTCTGCAAATGCCTTAGGGTGGACGGGTGCCTGGCATGTAGGAGGACTGGCAAGGAGGCCGACTTAGCTAGAGAGAGTGAGCAACGGGGATTGGGTAGGGGCAAATTTCTTTCAGCATTTTCTGAGCGGGATCCATGGAAAGGGTTTCAGCAAAGGATATAACGTGATCTGACGCCACCTACCACCAGGAATACTCTGGCCGTTGAGTTGAGAATAGGTCTAGAGGGGCCAGTTAGGAGATAGAGTGAGATTCAGAGGAGGGCGTGGACGGATTGAGGGTACATTTGGAGGTGAATGGGATCTCGAGGGTTGAGGACAGATAGAGAAAAGGTACAGGAAGCCCATCATGGGGTTGGGAGAGGAGGAGAAATTAGCAAAGGAGAACATGGAGGTCACTGGGGACCTGATGGGCTTTGGTGGAGTGGTTGGCAGTGTCTGTAGTAGGCGGAGGAGAAACAGGGAGGAGGACAATAGAGACAGCGAGCAAGGCCTCCTCTGTGAAGATGGGAAGCAACGCGTGTGTGTGTCTAGTGAGAATAATCCACAGAGAAGAACTGGGTGGACAAAGTGGAATCTCGTCTCCATGAAGACCAGCTAGAGCACAGATGGGCAGCGTGGCAGGAGGGAAGGCAGTGCAGGGATAGAGGAACCGCAGGCTACAGAGCACTGACTGATGGGAAATACCATAAAGAAGTTGAGGCAAAGTAGTGTGAGGTGGAAGAGACAGGGGAGACCTGAAAGGCTGCAGAGAGACGAGGCGGAGGTAGGCCTTGGAGGGCGAGAATGGGGAAGAATCAGGCGGGTTTCAGGAAAAAGCATGTGCAGGAAGCAGAACAAGAAGTGACGAGTTTCCGGCGGTGTTACTGTGGACGGAATTGGCTGGAGGAGGTTGGGGCCGAATTGTGCGTGGGGCATTGGGACAGGAAGTTGACAGGCTAGTAGGTTAAGCCAGGTAACTAACGAGGGCAGAGCGGCCTCTAGGTGGGACTTGGAGGGCAGGGGTGGGGACGTTTCAGAACTGACCAGAATGAAAATTACAGTATTGTCCACTCCCCGCAGGCTCTAGCTTCCCCGTCTTCATTTCTCATTTCAACTTCCCCCTTTAATGATCTCCAAGGCATGTGGTTGTGACCATTCCTGAATGCAAGCCCGTTTAGAAGGGAACCAGCATTAGTACTTTGGTGCTCAGAGATGTTAGGGTTGAAGAGACAAGTCTTTCTTTGCTCCCTATTCCTCTCCTCACCTGGCATGATGCTGCTGCCCTAGTGGGCATGCAGTACATGTTCACACCCTCCCATGTTTTCCTCTCTCAGCTGTTACTTCACAGCAGGAGACAGCAGCCCCTCAGGCTCTTCCCAGGGGATCTACCCATTGAGTGGGAAGGCTGGGAAGGGGGTCTTTCCGAAATCCACCCTATTGGGTAGATGCCAGTGCTCCCGCCAAGCTCCCACCATCCAGGCCTTCCCTTCAGGGTGAGAGGGAAGCCACATGGTCAGTCGCCCCATCCCCCACCCCCTCCCCAGGCCACCTTACCCTTCCCGTCACTGCTGTCTCTGGTTGGGTGGGTTGGGGAGTGTGAAGAGCCACCAGGCTGGGGGGGATGCTAAGCATGCAGTCTTCCCCGTTTGGAAAGGAGGGCTTAGAACTGTGACGGCATTGGGCCCGCCAGCCTATCCTGGGAGCGGATACATTTAATGCAGAAGATGAAAGGAGACATTTGATCCCTACCCTCCCAGCAGGGTCCTGAAGCCAAGGCCATGTTTTGGAATTCCTTGGGCCCTGGAACCACTGATGGAGAGCCTCGCCCGCTATTTTCTGGGATATAAATGGACTTCTCTGAACAGATGCTCAGAACTCAGGTCAGGATCCTAACACCTGCTTGAGTCAGTCTGGCCAGTGCTCACGATACCGAGCGGGCTCCCAGGCTGCCCCCAGGCTGCCCTGGTGGAGGGAGGCTGCGAGGAGGCTCGGCAGGAAGTTATCAGCCCTTGTACCTCTGGCTGGGAAGCTGAGTCTGTGGAGCAATTTTAGTTGCTACACTTGTCCTGTTTGTAAGAACCTCTGTTTTTGGTTTGGGGTGTTTTGTGGTTTTTTGTTTTGTTTTGTTTTGCTGACACCCTCCCCTTTCCCACCCAAGTGATGTCCGCCTGGTGCCTTGCTGGCCCCCAGCCCCTGGAGACAATGCCTGGCGTGTGGCCAGGAGTGCGGCTGGGGGTAGAGAAGGCGCTGAACACCCAACTCTCAGCTTCCTTCCCCATTGCCCCGCCCTGGCCCTCCACAATGGGGGAGGGAGAAGCGGCAGACTCAGTGTCCCCAGGACGGGTGGGGAGCCCTGGCAGCGCCGAGGAAGAAACACTAGGGTAGCGCAAGTCTAGGCCAGACGTTGCCAAAAAGAACTAGGAGCTGAGCCAGGTCAGGAGGACGGGTATGGGGGGTGGGGAGGGTGCCGAAAGGGAGAGGATTCGGGGGCTGGGACCACGGTGATGCCCTCCAGGATGGGAACTGAGGTCCACTTGGCTGCTGGTCTCACCCGGGGTGGGAGAACTGGGGGGGGGGGGGGGGGCAGACTCAGTCCAGGGCTGAGGAGTGGAGGTCTGGTGACAGCCTAGGGCAGTGATGGCGAACCTTTCGAGATCGACCTGTCAGCATTTTGAAAAACCCTAACTTAACTCTGGTGCCATGTCACATATAGAAATTTTTTGATATTTGCAACCATAGTAAAACAGACTTATATTTTTGATATTTATTTTATATATTTAAATGCCATTTAACAAAGAAAAATCAACCAAAAAAATGAGTACGCGTGTCATAGGTTCGCCATCCCTGGCCTAGGGCTTGGGGCTGCTGATACACCAGTAAGGAGTGAGGACTCACTGCCCTGGAGGCCCTCATTCTAGGAAGATAAACACGCACACCACCACGCAGTGACAGTCTGAGTCCTGTGGTTGGGGACAGGCACACGCAAGGCCTCCCAGAGGGCTTCCCAGGGGAGTGAAAGGTGAAAAGCCAGCCGGTCTGAGGTAGGGAAAAGTCCCAGAGGCACAGAAACCCCAGGCTGGGGGCGCCACCAAGTAGCTCCTCTCCTGGAGGGCAAGTGGGAGTGAGAAGTGCCCAGAAATAAGGCTGAGCTCCCTGGGTCTGAGTGGGCAGGGCCGGGAACTCCAGGCTCCCCGGGAAGCAGGCAGTGAGGACAGTGAGGTCACAGGCTCTCTGTTCCTTCACCTCCTCTGTCCCCGCAGACCCCAGACAGCACTTCCTTGCAGCTGCAGGCTCCAGCCTCCCGGTGGGGAGAGCAGATGAGGAAGGGGCTGAGGGAGGCGCGGGAGGAGGGGGAGTAACATGTGCAGAGCGGGAAACAAGAGAACAAAACCTGATTCTTCCCTGGGATGGGGTCACCTTCCCCCACCATAGCAACGGCCCCAGTGGCAGGCAGCCGCAAGCTGGGGTGGGCATCTGCTGTGCCAGGAGGAAACGGGCTTCTGTGAGTGGGGCGGGCACCCAGAAGGGCCACCCAGACAGTGGACCACCTAGGGCTGGGTCATGGCTGGGAGAGGGCGAAGGCACAGAGCATCAGGCGGTCGTTTTTGGCAGTGAGTCCTGTGTCCCTGGACCAGGGCAGACGTGCTCAGAGGGGCATATGGAGAGGGAATGGCTTCTGTGGTGTGGAATCCAGGGCCAGTGGCATCTGGCCTGAGAGCTAGAGTCAGGGACCCCACTGCCTTCCCCACCCACGGCCCAGGGTTTCGGGACCTTGGCAAGGCTGAGTTCATTGTGGTGCCTGGGCGTGCATGTGTGTGTTTGTGCCAGAATTGGGGTGTGTTTCTGGGCCTGGAGGTGGTGGGTGGAGGGGTGTGTCAGGACTGATTGAGGGCACTGTGACAGGGGCAGGAACAGAGGGAATCTGGATGAGAAGTTTTATCATCCTGGTGCCTTAAGGATTGGCTAGAGGCGGCAAAAGAGAGGCGGGGCATCTAATAATAGTGCCGAGGGGGTGACTGCAATCAGGTCTGGCTCCAGCCCTTTAGGGTTAGGGTCAGGGTTAGCCCAGGATCTTCTAGGCCCTGCTAGTCCATTGCCCTTCCTCTGGCAACACAGCCTGGACCCTGAGCCCTCCAAGAGGGGCAGGCTTCACAGGCGCCTCGCCTCCCTCCACCACTCCTTGCATCCCGCCCATGGGAGTGGATTCGAGGAGGACAGCCACTGTCTCCTTCAGCCGTTAGTCCCCCGTGGCTGGGGTTGGGGAGGGAGAGACTCCAGCCACCAAGGCTTTAGAGCAGGGCCCTGACTCTTCTCCAGACCATCAGGACTTGGCTCATTCAACTCTAGTCCTTGCCAAGAACGTGAGGGCCCCGAGGGCTGACCGTGCAGGAGAGCTGGGGAGCGGGAGGGGTGGGGTGCTCCCCAAAGCACATCCTCAGGCAGTGGGCTCCTCAAGCCCCACTTCTGAGTACAGCCCATGCTGCTGCCCCCCACCCCACCCCACCCCCAACACACAGACCATCCTTCCATGGAAAACAGTAAACTGGCAAACAGCAGCCCTCTGGGTAATGTTTTTGCACTCTACAAAAACATGTCACACCTATTGTCTTCTGATCCTGGCTACATCCGGTGAGGTCACAGGGCCAGTATGCATTTTTAACAAGGCTCCGAGAGAGCTTTTTTTTTTTAAGCATTTTTGTATTGCGTCCGGTGGTTAGTGCCGGAACTGAAGTTCAGGGAGTCCCATATATTCTGCTCAATGTGTAGACGGTGTGCTTGACCCTTAGGTACGTTTTGTCCTTTCAGTCTCACGCAGCCCTGCATGGTCCCTGTTCCTCCAGTGAAAGGAAGAGGCTCCCAGAGGCCCAGCAACATGCTCAGGCTCTGCAATGACGAAGGGGCCTCATGTCCTGTGTGTCCGCCTCCAGGCCCAGCACTCATGCCCTGGCACCAGCAGAACGGCCTTAAGTGCCCCGGTGGGAAGTCACCTGGGGACACAGGCCCCTGCTCCCCAGAGGGACAGGCTGTGCTCTGGCTTTTATGGGGCCCTAGAGGAAATGTCACTTGGGGAGACAGAGCCCCCGGACAGGGCTCTGGGGAGCAGGGGGCTAGGGTGGAGACAGCTGAACCAGGTAGGTCTCTTCCTCAGGGCAAGTTGGGGTTCAGATCTCAACCTGAGGGGTGGGTGCAGGGGAAGTGCTTGAGGGCAGGTGTGAAGGGTTGGAAAGAGAAGGGCAGGAGGGGGCAGGCCCTTTCTCTTCCAGCTCTTGCTTATGGTCAGGGGACAGGATAGGCACAGACTGGCCACAGGGCCACAAAGAAGCAAGTGGGACCCTGAGCAGATGCCTGAGCCAATCGGCCGGGGGCGGGAGGGGGGGGGTGGGGGCGGCGGGCTCAGTACCTGCCAGGGAAGCAGGCCAGGTGTGAGGCAGGGCCCAGGCCAGGGAGAATATGAAATGAGCTTCCAGCCTATTTGCATGTCCTGATTAACCATAAAATGAGCCCCAGGAGCAGAATTAAGCTGTCAGTTTCTCACTGTGTGCTTCCACTACTTCCCCCCCACTACCCACAGCTCCCCAGCCAGCCCGCATGTCCTCATCCCTTAGGCCCCAGGCATGCCCAGTGCCTTCCTCCCTCAGCCTCCTTAACATAGTCTCCATCCTGGTCGCAGTCCCTGCAGGAGCCCACTGGGGAGGGAGAAGGGAAATGGGGGGGTGAACGAATGGGCCATAAGCTTTCATTAGCAAAGCCGAACATAGCAAGGAGGCATCACACCAGCCCTGTCAAGACCTGGGCAGATTTCCCCACCCAAGTCAGCGTTCTGTTCACCTCCAGGCCTGGATCCTGAGAGGACAGGTTTTGGCTTGGCTTTGGGGCAGAGGTGGCAGCTTGTGGGAAGTGTGAGGAGCACAGGGCTGGACCTGTTCCAGTCTCAGCTCTGCCGCTGAGACCCTGGCCAGTTCCCATCTCCGAGCCTCTCCCTGTGAAACGAGTCACAGCAGCCGCTTCCAGGGTGTGGTGTGGAGGAAATAACCTGAAGATGCTGGTGCGACACCTGTGATGTCGCAGCGGAGGCACTCCTGGTTGGTTTGTCCACCCCGCCAAGTTAAAAGGGGTGTTGTTTCCCTTGAATCCTGGCTCACCGGTGGGTTCGTGTTGTCTCTCCCCTCTGATCAGGAACTGGGTCCTTTCCATTGCTCTGTTCTTCGTTTCTGTCGCAGTGCCTGGCAGTGGGAGGCACTCACACGGTTTGATTGGTCTGAATCGCTGTGACTGGTCCACAGAACAGAGGAGTCACCTGTGAATGGCGGAGAGGTGACTCAGTTTCCTGTAGTTGCTCCTGACTCGGATCTGGTGCCTTCTTGAGTCATTTGCTGGATGGCTTCTCCTCTCAGGATTCAGGGAACCAGTAGGTGGAATCTTTGGACTCACACACACCACCAAAGGCAGTCCAGTCTGTGGGCCTTCCCTCAGGGCCGAAACACCCGAGTCCTGGGGGAGACCCGGGAGCAGGGGGCTGGGGTGGGCACAGCTGAACCAGGTAGGTCTCTTCCTCAGGCCGACAGGGCAGCTCCTCCAGGCAGGGCGAGCTGCGTTGGCCAACGCCGGAGAGAGCGGAAGAGTCGGTCTCAGAGCCAGACGACCCTCTGCTTCCAGTCCTGCTGCTTCCATTTGCTCAGAGGATGACAGTGCCTTTTAGAGGCATTCCCAAGTTTGAAAGATGTGCATGCTGCCTGCAAATAGGGGGCTCTCAAAAAACAAAAAAACAACCACCACCAATCTGGGCCTTTCCTCTTGTAGCTTCCACCATCCAGAACTACACACCTACCATCTGATTGTGTGGGAATCTGGGAGTGACCCTAACCAGCCCTATGGAGCTGCTCACTGTAAGCCTCCCCCCATCTCCTCCCTGGGGGCCTGGGATGGGATGTGATGTGCCAAGAGCCTTTCTTGTTTTTCTTCTCCAATTTGCTATTAATGCTCTGAGGGCAGGAAGGCCTCTTGCCTCTAATTGCAGCTGTCACCTCCCATCAGGCAGATGAGGCGGGAGGGGCGAGGGGGAGGGAGAGTGTGCCCTCCCAGGCTGGCTGGGCCCTAACAGGGACCTGCATTGTCCGTTCCCAGCCAGCAGGCTTTCCGGGCCAGAGTAGGCGGGCTGTGGCTTCCAAGGGGTGGCTGGGGTGGCATTGCTCTTGGGCCACGTGCCACCACCACGGCTGCAGAAGCTGAGCTGCTGCCCAGGGCCCTCCCTTCCCCTCAAGGTGGTTCTGGGTCAGGTGGGAAGAGGCCAGAGATGGAGCTAGGGATTTGGAAGTGTTTGTACCATCTGGGCTCACATGGCCTCGCTGGAGAGTGTACACGCCCTGGTGGGGGTGCAGGGCTTGAGACGGTGTTGGGGGGAGCGGTGTGACTCCAGGGCCCAGCTGCTCTCCATCAGCCCTGGTCTGGGCCCCGCCGGTGTGTCCTAGGACAGGTAGCGCCTCCTGTGGGCGGTGGGGGAGATAGCTGCCTACTTGCTCACTAGCACAGGGGATAATGGGTGTGAAAAGGCTTCCCAGTGCCTCTAGGTGCTGCAAGTATTCCCTTTCCTGGGATTTGGAAAGACAAGGGCTTCCCCCAGTGTTCCTTATGCCTGCACTGCCTACCCAGCCATTTCGGATCCGGTGCCAGCTGACATCTCAAGGCAGCAGGTGCAGGAGGGGTGGGGGTTTGTCTCTGCTGCCCCCACTCCCAGGAGGCTCAGGGTTAATACCTGTGCCAGGAGCAGTGGTTTGCCAGGGAAGCAAACAGTTATGGGGACATGAGAGATGAAGTCTTTATTGGGGGCTTCTCTGAGGAACCTGAGGCCCTGGTGCCCTAGTCCCTGTAGAATGTTCAACTGGGGTCTTTGGGGGCAGTGAGGAAGGTCAGAAGGATTTTCTGTTTTCCCCCTTCACCCCGCTCCAGCCCAGAATGAGCAACACACACACACCCCCGCCTCCCCTACCAGCCAGCCGTCACTGCCTCTCCCACCACAGGCCGCCTGGCCTCCTCTCCTTTCTGGGGAAAAGGAACCTGGAGTTGGGCTTTTGAAAGCCAGGCCAGCCGCTGCCTCCTCCCCGGGGCCCCGCAGGGTTCAGGGTTCAGTCCGCTTTCTGCATCGGGATTCAGACCCAAACAGCGGTGTTGATATCAAAGCCGGAGGGCGCGGCTTCCAGGGCCTTGGGGCAGCCCGTGGAGGTGCCCTCCCCTCGCCTGGGCTCCCCCGCGCCCGGGAAGGGCAGGCGCCCCGGACCCTTGGGATGGCCCCGCTTCTTGACTCTCTGCGAGCGTCCGGCTCGGGGCTCTGAGGCCGAGGGGGTCACCCAGCCTGGCTTCTCCTTCAGCAGCCGGTCGCGGTCAGGCCGTACGCTCCGCAGGAATTTCCGGAAGATGTTGGCGGTCAGGGCGAACCTGCGGCCCAGCTCCCGGGGCTGGCCCCTCTCTCCCTGGGGCTCCCCCGCCTCCCTAGGCTCCCCCTTCTCCCCGCCCTTCTCCAGTTCCGGCAAGTCCAGCCAGTTGCCCACCAGGTCCGCAAACACGTTGTCCCCCATCACCAGAGGCTGACGATTCCGGCCCCGGGACATCAAGGTGGAGGTCCAGTCATCCGGCTCCACCAGCTCCGGCCTCTGCTCGGCACAGCCTTGGAGCTCTGGCGGCTGGGTCCTGGGTCCGAGTGCTGGCTCCCCACCCCACACACTCCTGTGGGACGGGCACCTGGCGCTGCTCCCATGAGAAGCTTGGCTGGAGGGGGAGGGGCCAGCAGGCCTGGCGGGACCTCTGCCACCCTCCCACTGAGGGGGCTCCAGCTGTGTCCGGGGGCTTGCAGGGCGGCCTGGGGCAGGAGCCCCCCCAGAGATGTCCAGCTGTTCCAGGGCTGTCTGCACCTGGAGGAGCTTCAGTTCCTGCAGCGCCCCCATCATGCAGTTCATCTGATCCTGCAGGCCGTCGCCCACCTCCTTCATGGACATCTGCGGAGACAGAGAGCCAACCAGTGAGCTGTGGGGGGCTTGGGGGGAGAGCTGCCCCTCATTGGCCCTGAACCTGGACCCCCTCCCCCAACACACACCTCCAGTGTCATTCCAGCCGCCAGTGACCCCGACTGTACAACGCAGGCCAGAGCTGGGGAGGAGGACCTTTAACACCGGGGTGGCTGCATAAAGGATAACATCCCGGCAACTCTGTGTGGCGGGCGCTGCTCTCCACCCCGTGGGTGTATGCACAGATGCCTGCGTACAAATGAACCTATATTTAAGCTCCCCGACTACTCTGTGAGGGAGTGACTAGTGTTGTTCCCATCCTACAGATGAGGAAACTGAGGCACGTAAGTAACTTGCTCAAGATTACATAGTAAGAGGTGAGCTGAGATCAGGGTGGGGGGCGCACAGCTGTGGTCCTTCCTGTGTCTGTGCCCCTGCCTCTGAGCCCCAGATGACGACGACAAGGACAATGACGCTTTGTAAGTATGAACTATGCCACGGGAATGGTGCTGAGGACGCTCCAAGCATCATCGCCCTTCATCTCTACATATCATTGTTCTCAGCTGAACAAATGAGTTATCCACGGTGGGTGAAGTAACCGCCTGAGGTCACAGCGCACAGGGCTGGACTCAGACACAGCACAGCTCTGTCCACACGCCCTAGTCCTCACCACCCAGCACTCTTAAGACGGCAGCGGTGGCGCTGGGCTCAAAGGCTGCCCGTGCCCTGTGCCCCGTGCCCCATGGGGGAAGGGGAGCTCACTCCCTGTGAGAAGCAGTCGGCTGGGGTTTCCATTCACTGCTGTGCACGGAACATCTGGCTGCCAGGGCGGAGGTCAGGAGGCCAGGAAGCTCCTGTTTGCGGAAGCCCTCGCCCGGCTCTTCCCGGTCCTTCTCCTGAACACCTGTCCTCTCCCAGCTGTTCTGGCGCTCGGCTCTGGTGCCCTTCCTGCCTTCTTGGCCCACTGGGCCAAGAGTGGGGACACGGGGGGCCAGTTCCCCAGCCCCTTTGTGGGTGTCTAAGGCCCGAGTCCCAGGTGCCAGCTGGAAGGGGCTGAGGGACTGACTTGGGCGAGGGCCGAGTTTGGAGGCTGGGCGAGGGATGCTTGGTCTGATAACATTCATGAGGTTCTGTCCCCGGGCCCAAGCTGCCAAGGGTCCCGCCAGCTCTGCTCAGGTTACCAGCAGCAGCC
>NW_005871149.1:2232480-2248254 GCF_000147115.1 Myotis lucifugus | reverse complement strand
CAGGGGCAGGATCTCCCGAGCCAGCCCCACTACCGTTCAGTGCAGGGCTGACTGTTCTGGGGGCAAAGAAAGAGGCCTTTGCTGAGCGGGGCATCGCCACACAGCACCTCCCCCACATGGCCGGGCCCTGACAGCCAACCGCCTGGGCCAGCCCGTGCCATCCCAGTGGCCTCGGGGGCGGCTGGCTTCCTGTGGCCCCTCGCTCTGACCTCTCTGGCTACCACCTCCCCGGCCCCTTCCTCAGCGGGGGAGACCCAGAGCAAAGCCCTCATCCTCAGTCTCCCTGGTCCCTTCCCGGCCAACTGCTCCTCTGACTCCGGATTGCTGCCCCCTTCCGCCCCCATGCCACTCTCCCCTCACCCCAACCTAGAGCCTTGGGGTCGTTTCGCCCTTCCCACTGAACGCCCGTTCCTGTCCCCAGATGTCTCACGTCCCCTTCCCATCTGAAATGCAGAAGCCTCCTCCAAGGCCTTCCGGCCGCCAGAGCGCCTGTCAGTCCTCTTCTGAGACACTTATTAGTCAATGCCCTTCCCTGTGGCCCCACTGCTCCTGCCCGCCCCCCCCCCCTCCTCTGTCACTCGGGTAATGTTTATTGTGCATCTACTGATTGAGGGAGGGACTGGGTCTTGTTATGTCTGCCCAGAACCCCACTAGCACCCTGCACTTGCTCCATCATACCACACTGCCCAGCCAGCGTGGCTCGGGGGTTAGAGCATCAGCCTCCGCACTGGAGGGTCTCGGGTTCAATTTCCCGTCCAGGGCACGTACCTGGGTTGCAGGTTCCATCCCCGGCCCTAGTTGGGGCACTTGTGGGAGGCAACTAATCGATGTGTCTCACATCGATGTTTCTCTCAAAATCAATGGGAAAAGTATCCTCACTCCTTGGGTGATTAAAAAAGAACACAACAACAAAAAACAACTGAGTACCACTGAACACCCCAAATCATCCCCACAGACTGCTTGCCGCCCTCGGACAGCACCTCACTGCACAGGGAGAGAGAGTCGGGACAGATCTCAGGGTTTCATTTCCCCAAGAGACCAGGAGCCTGAGCTTGCAGCCTCCTTCGAGGCTGAACACAGTCCAGGCCGGAGGCAGGGAGGAATGCAATGACCCCATTCAGTCTCTCCCAGTATGGAAAAATCCTTGAGAAATAATGCTGGCATTCTGTGCGCTTTTCCAGGGAGAATGAACGTGTGGGTATGTGTGAATTCGGGGCTGTCCGTAAAACAGAGGCCGCATTTACGTCCACAGGAGGACAGGACAGCCGTGTGGAAAGGGCAGTCTGTATGGCTTGAGCTCTTGGGCTCTGGAGACAAATGGAACAGGACTCAAATCCCACCTCCACCAGGTACCAGCTGTGTGGCCTGGGCGGGTTATCGAAATCCTGTTTTTCGATTTCTCCCTTCTTTAAAATGGGAATAAGACTTCTTGCCTCGTGGGTACAGCTTTGGAGGGATCAGGTGCGGCAGTGCGTGATTGTAAGTGGCCTGGAGGTGAACTGGGGCTCTCATCGTAACGTAAGGCTTCCTGAGAACTTCCAGAACATTCTTCCTCAGTGGACCTGAATGCACAGTAATGACTGGGTTCCATTCATCCACCTGGTCTGATCCAGGAGAAACATCTCTAGTCCTGTCCTACCAGCGCCCCACACGGGACGGGGAGGGGAAGGGGGGGAGCCTTGTCGTCCGCCTGCTCATGGTCAGGCAGGCTCGTCAGCCAGCCAGGAGCGCTGACATTGAAGGGGAGAACGGAAGGAGGAAGCCGAGCGTGGGAAACGGAGGCAGGAGCAGCGGCTGGGTCTTGACTGAGAGGCAGCTGCCTTTCCCACCCCGAGGGGATGATGTCACCCCCGGAGAGAGAGCCAGGGGCAAGCTGCTGTCTGGTCCAGAGCGTGGGACCTTCTCGATCCCGGGGTTTCTCTGGCCCCAGGACCAGAAGAGGGAGAAGAGAGCAGTGTGGGGTGGGAGGGAAGAAAGGGCCCCATCAGAGAAGACCCCGAGCTGGAAATCATCAGCACGGAATCCCAGCCTCCAGGCGGGAGGGTGTGGAGTCCCTCTCCGGCCTCCCAGGGCTTCAGGCCCTTCCTCGGGGACCAAATCACACCCCACTTGGTCTGGGTGGGAATGGAGCTAACAGCCGCCTCGTCTTCTCTGCTGCGAACATTCTCCTGTCCCAGCGACGGTGTGGGAATCCTACCTGAGAAAGGCCACACGAGGCCCCCCACGCTCC
Organism: Myotis lucifugus; assembly: GCF_000147115.1. Lineage (NCBI taxonomy): Eukaryota > Metazoa > Chordata > Mammalia > Chiroptera > Vespertilionidae > Myotis > Myotis lucifugus. The sequence goes on along the minus strand of NW_005871149.1, from coordinate 2,246,024 downwards.
TAGCATCCATCCACCCGCCCACCGCCCACCGTCCACCCCGCCCCTCCTGAGCCTCCACGTGTTTCCTTCTGAAATTTGTCTTCATGTCCAACTTTAGTCTCTCTCGCTGCGGCTGAAACCAGCCTGGGCTCCCTCCCACATTAGAGCTGGATGCCCAGGCACGCTCCTGGGGTCTGTGCAGAGCCACTGGCTGTGGTCTGAGGCCTGGCCTGGGTCAGGCTGAAGCTCGGCCACTGGACGCTGGGCAGATGCACCACCCTGTGTGCTTCGGCTTCTGAATCTGTAAAATGATAACCCTTCCCACATGGGCAGGGGCCCTCACCCTCCCCTCTCCACGGCCAGATCCGACCCGTGGTGACCCGGGAGGCTGGCAGGGGTGGCAGGAGTCCTCCCCACTCGGAGGTTCAGTTTCTCCCTCAGTGTTTCCAGATCATTCTTCCCAAGACTCCCCTCACAATTCTCACCATATCTGCATATGGCCTAGGCTCTTACTAGTATTTAATACCTTGCCTATATCTACGGCTTGTGGAAGTGCTTTTATATAGGAACCTAGATGAAATGCATGTCACCTGCCGGGAGCAGATGGCCGCTCTAAAACTGATTTTTCATCTGAGCATCACCTACGCCACCTTGAGTGCTTCCAGTGGAGACGCCGATCTACTGCCTGAGGTTCCTGGGTATTCGTGGGAGGACCGGACCAGACCCGAGACCCCAGCCTGGCTCCTACTCAAGGGCTCCCCATGTCATCCTCACCCCTGACTTCTCAGCCTCATGGGATTGTTGTGAAAAGAAACCAGGCTGGCCAGTGGCCGTGCAAAGACCCATCGTACAGAGAGCAGAACATGAAGTCTGGGACGGACTCCAAGAGCCAGGGAAGGTGCCTCTCCACCAAATCATCAGAGGAGGAAGGGACTGGCTGCCCTGGGCGAGAGGGGACGCTGCTGCTGGGAAGCCAGACCCCAGCATCCTGGACCTCCGGGCCCCAGCCCTCGAGGTGGGGCGTGAGGGGTCAGCTGTCCATGGCCAGCACCCTTGCCGGGCACTCGCTGGGCCCGCCGTGGTGTGGGGGGAGTGGCGGTGGGAAAGGGGGGCACCAGCATCCTCAGCAGCCCTCCCGCCCTCTCCTAGCCCCTGACCGGTCCCACAGCTGTGCCTCCAGCAGCCGTCTCACGCCCTCTCCCAGCTCAGCCATGGGCCTGGGCAGTGTGCCCTGCCTGTCCCCCCCCCCTTTCCCCTCACTCCCAGGCTCCCCACACAGTGCCTTTCAGCCCCCTCTGGAAAGCTACAAGGGAGGGTTCAGGGCCGGAAATGGGAAAAGCCCCGCTTTCTGCCCAAGCAGCCCATTCTCCAGCCCAGTGAAATGGGGACCTTCACAGCCCCTGCCCCTTGGCTGGAGGCCTCAAACAGGAAGGTAGAGTAGAAACTTTGCCAAGAACCAGAGAGGAAGGACGGGAAAGAAAGGAGGAAGTCTGAGATGGATGAGCCCACTCTCCCATCCGGACCATCTCCCGGGGGCCGTGTGCTCCGGCAAGAAGCAGACAGACAGAGGTGCCCAATCTCGCCCCTTCGCTGGCCTCTCCGCCTCACCAAGCCCTTCTCCCCGACAGCTTCGGCTCCTGTCCCCGGCAGTCGGTCAATCAAGTTCCTCGGGCATCCAAGGAACCTAAAAAAGTTCCCTTCCTTTTCTCCTTCCTAGTTCAGGCTTTCACATTCCTGCACGGACTCTTCTAATAGCCTTCTAGCCCATCCTCTGCCTCCGTTTCTTTTAAAAAAAAAATATTTTTATTGATTTCAGAGAGGAAAGGAGAGGGAGAGAGAAACAGAAATGATGAGAGAGAATCATTGATGGGCTGCCTCCTGCAGGACCCCCCTGGGGATCGAGCCCACAACCCGGGCATGTGCCCTGACCAGGAATCAAACCGTGACCTCCTGGTTCACAGGTCCACACACAACCTCTGAGCCACGCCGGCCGAGCTCGTCCAAACTCCTCTTTGCCCCGGCTCTACACGTCAAGGGAACTGCAGTGCGAGGTCCTCTGCAAAAGCGTTGACCTGCCTCAGGAAATGTGCTCTTTTGCACCAAGAGCTGAAGGCTGATCCTGCCCTGTCTCCTCTGTCACCATTGTTTCTCCTCCTTTCGTTGCCTTTAGGCCTGGTCCTCCTCCAGATGCCAGAACCTCCTGAACTGTGGCCACTAGCGGCCTACCTTCGAGCAACACCGCGTTGTCCTAGGATGGCCTTCTCCAGCCTGAGAGAAGTCCCTCTCCTGGTTCCCCAGGCCTCATCTGGGGTGGGCCTTCCAAGAGCTGGCCTCCATCCACCGCCGCCTCCTCCAGGAAGCCCTCCCAGCCTGGCTGTACCTCACGAGCCCCCATCGCTCAGCCTGTGTGCACTTTATTTGCTCTCTACTGATCTGAACTCATAAGGAACGCCCTGTGAGCATCTTACATCTGCTTCCTCCGTGTGCTGTGTCTACCCCTTTGTTAGAAGCCCTCGGGGAGCGGAGTGTAAGGAACAGCTGGTCCCAAGGCCTGTGCTCCAGGCAGGGCCCCTCGTTGGCGGCTGGAGCCGGGAGAGATGTGTTCCCTGCCGAGTAGTTGCAGCCCCCAAGCCCCGTGTCCTAATGAAGAAGTGTGTCAGCTGCTGCTACTTCGCTGCCACATTTCATCCCTGAAACCCGATCCTGCTGTCCGGTCCAGGCAGGGCCCAGGGGCCAGTTCTCTAGATATTAACCACATGGAGCCAGGATCCCCAAACCCTCGGCCTCCCCCGCCCCCACCCGAGCTCACTCATTACAGAGCAAATATTCTACTTCAAGAAACTGGGAAGCTCTGCTGCTTTGGTTTTCAGGAACAGACTCTTCTTGTCCAGCTTTCCTGGGGCCAGGGACAGGGCCGGGAGGCAGGAGGGGAGCGAGAAGGCCTCGGACAGAGACCGCTTCACAGCCCCTGACTGTTCCGCTTTCCAGCAGGTTTAACCCACAGTGTCTGCGGGACCCATGCTGCTGGAAAGGAATTTCGTGGAATAAATGTCGAACTTGACTGATATTCCACAAGTGCCATTCCTGGGCACGCACTGCAAAGCCAGTCCTCCTGGGTGGCAGGGATGGTTCTGGCTGGGAGGAACACACACGCACACACGCACACGTACACAACCCTCAAACTCATGACAAACCTCATGCCTTCCCCACCCTACTGCAGACCTGGGGGATCAATAAGCCAACACCTCCTATTCCAACCAAGCTGCATTGAATTCACCCCCCATAACCCTTACAAGAGCCAGAGGGCTGAGCCAGGGCCAACTCAGCTCTTCATTCCCACTGGGGAAACTGAGGCGCTGAGGTTTGGCTCAGACACCTAAGCACGGGGCTGAGGTGTCGGGGAGTGAAGGAGACGCTAACAGCTCTGCCTGTCACTCCGCTGTCTCCTTTCCCGGCAGCGGGTGGGCTGGCACAGGGGCGGGGCTGGAGCCCCATGGGGGGGGGGGCATAGCTCTCCCATCTGAGTGTCATTCTGGGCCCCAGGCCAGGCATTTGGCTTCCTCTCCAAGAGAGTCAAAGGCTGAAGCTGCTCAGACAAAGGGCCAAACGAAAGCTAATGGGGAGCAGGGAACTTCGGCCTCTCCCCTTCCTCTTCCTGGGGACCAGGGGCTCCGGCCCTTGGCAGGAGACGGTGCCAACCAGGACCTGGAGCTCAGCTCGCTGCAGATGCCTGTTTGCTGTTCCTATTCTCCTGGCACCCACAGGCTCTGTCTTCCTCCCCTCACTACCTCCCACCTAGGGTGCATAAAAAATGCAAATCGGTAGGATTTTAAAATTCCAGCCCATGCCAGGAACACCCACAAACCCTCTATTTAGGCATATCCTGAGGTGGGTGGTGTGGTCCCAGATTCCAAGCAAAAAAAAAAAAGATTCTGCTAGATTCTTTTCTCAGCTGGGCCTTGGACTTCAGACAGTATCTGTGATGATCTTGACCTTCCTCTCTGGTGCTGGACAAACGCATGGGAAAGGTCAGAACTGTGTGTGTGTAGTCATCCCCAACTGTCTTGGGAAGCATGTGAAACTAGTCGGAGGGGACAGGATGGAGACTCTTCTGTCGCTCACCGAATTCGCTGGGTAACTTTCCCTTCTGACTGTCCCACAAGGACTTCAGGAGGAAGTACCAGGAGCGCCCGGACCTGAGAGGGCAGGCCCTGGAGTGGCGGACAGGGAGCCTGACCATCGCTGAGAACACCTGCCCTCCGCACTCCTCTCCCCAGAGCTGCCCTGCCAGGCTGCCAGGCTCCCTCCCTCCGCAGCGGGAAGAGTGCAGGGGTTTGCAGGCAGGAGGGGAGAGGATGCCAGGGATGGCAAGCCCAGGGTGGGCACTGCCTGGATCCAGGTCTGCTGTTGTGAGCCTGGGTGCCCCCGGCTGTGGAAAGTTAAGGGGAGGAGGAGGAGGAGGAGGTGGTGGTGGAGGTGAAGGAGGAGGAGGAGGAGAGAAAAGGTGAGGCTGACAAGTCGTCGACTCCCAGAGAAACACACTAAATGGGCAAAAACAGACAGAGGCGAGGACACAAGAGAGCCTGGCGGACAGTCCGTGGGAATTCTGGCGGTTGAAGGAACATGGTGGCAGGTAGGGGGGCAGGTATCTGAAGTCAGTGAGAATCAACCAGAGTTGGAGCAGGCTCCCCCCACCCCCACCTGGGTACCCCACCACCCCCAACACACTGAGCTCCTTCTCCCGGACCCAGCACCCCCGCCCCCGCACGCCCCCAGCCCAGGCCTGACATCTGGCGGGGCCTCCGCAGCTCCCGCTCCGACCTGCCAGGCGGTTCTCTCCGCCCGGCAGGGCCCTCCCCCGCCGTTCCAGCTGCCAGCCCCCTCCCTGCTGGCAGGCAAGCCCGGGCAGACAGCCGGCCCGGCGGCCCCCGCAGCCACGGCGGCTCTGCCAAGCCCGGCAGAGTCGGGGGCCCCAGGCGGTGCCAGCTCCCCTCGAGCGACCAGTCCCCGGCTGACCTTCTGCCCCGGGCAGGCATCCGGCCCGCGCGCGCTCCCCAGCGCCCCGCCCGCCCCAAATCGCCGGGCACCCCGCGTCCCTCTCTTTCTCTCTTTTTTCTTTTCCTGTGTCTATGAGTTTTGTTTGTTTTTTTGTTTTGTTTTGTTTTTGCTTAATCCCTACACCTTTTTCACGCAGCCCCTCAACCGCGCCCCGCTCCTCCTGTGCGGGCGTCTAGGTCCCACTGCGCCGCGTGTGCGCGCGTCCCGGTGTGCGCCCTCGGTGCGCGCCCTCTTTTCTGCCCAGGGTTCCCTGGCACCTTTCGGTCTGGGTTGGGTTAGCTCGGTCTCTGTCACTTGTTCCTGTGGCCTCGCTCTCACACAATCTTTGCTTCAAGTTTCCTCGTGGCCCTTTTCCCTCGGGACAGGCCCTGCCCTCTGCCCGCCAGTGCGCGTCCCCTCCCCCTTCTCCTCCTCGGCCTTCCTCCTCCCGCGCGCGTCCGGGCTCCCGGGGTCCGGCGAGGCCAGGTACCCATCGGGGGCGCACCCCGCCCTGGCGCCCGCTCCTCTCTTACCAGCTCCTGTTTGAGGCGGCGCAGATAGCAGTCCATTTCCCCGCTCTTCTTCCTCATGCGCCCATTTGCCGGGCTCGGCTCCACCCCAGAGTCCCAGCCCCACTGACACCGCGCGCCCCGCGGGCTCCTGACCCTGCGATCCGCGCCTCTCGCAGCTCCGAGCCGAGCTTGCGGGACTTGGAGCCGCTTCCCCGGCTGCTGCCTGCGCGCGGCCCGTGCCGGGGCGGAGGGAGGAGCGGGCCAGCCTATCAGCGTTCAGGGGGGATGCCCTCAGCCAATCAGAAGAGCGCACGGGGGGCGCGGGCTGGGCGCCCGCTGGCGGACCGTGACCCCGCGGGGGGTTGCGCTCGGCCGGGGCCGCAGCTCCTGGCCCCTCCTTGGGGCGCTGGCGGGGGACACCTGGTCCTGGGCAGCACGGCGCGGGGCGCAGGGACGCAGGACTGCACCGACGCCCGCCGGCGAAGCACGTGAGCCCTGTCTGGTCACAGCGAGAGCACCGTCCTACGGGTGGGCACCGGGTAGCGGTCTCAGAAGGAGGCTGAGTGCTTAGTGTCAACCCCTTCGCCGAACTCCGACCCTCCGTCCTCCGCCGCGCGGCAGCTCTTTGTGTGTTTGTTTGTTTGTTCGTTTCCCCCGAGGTGGACTCTGGGCGCGTGGCTCCCCCCACCTCCTCGTGGAGGGTCCTCCCAGCCGGTCTGTTCACTTATTTAACACATTGAAGGCTCGCCGCCCTCCCCTCCAGGTTGTAGGTCCTGGGAGGCTGCGTGGGACAGGCCCGGTCTCTGCTCCCAAGAACGTACATGGGGCGGGGACAGGAGAAGAATGAGACAAACACGTAAGAAAACGCGGTGATTTTATGAAAACATAAAACGGAGGGACGCTTGCGGCTGCTCCCAGTAGCTGGGCGGGGAGAGGAGAAGCAGGCCTTTCCCGTGCCCGGTGCCCAGGTGGCCCCCGTCTCCCTAACGCGGGAAGCGCCCCGTACGGCCGGGGAAGGGAGAGGGACTCAGAGGTGCTCCGATCCCATTCAACAGGCACCGCCGGGGCGCCCGAGGTGTGCGAGCTCCGGCCGGGCCCTGGGCCGGGGAGTGTCTGCCGATGAGCCCGAGAGGGGCCGCCGACACGCCCGCCGCTCCTCCGGGCGGAGCTCGGATCCACCCCGCCGGGCTCCGTGCGCCCAGGCGCTGCGCCGCCCGGCCTGGCCCGCGGGGGGGGCGGTGTGGCACGGCTCGAGAGTAATTAGGGCAATTAGCGGCGTGTGGTTTCAAGGTAATTAACGGGGAACGAGTGCCCCAAGCAGAATTTAGGGTCTCCGAGCGAGACAGAACCTTGAAGACCCCACACAAGGCGAGAAGAGGGAGTGCAGGCGCGGCCATTCCACTCCGTGTCAGCGAAGAGCGCCTCTGCTTATCCTGGGAGATGAGAGAGAAGGAAGAGGGATGCAAATGAACATCTTTAGACTTGAAGACTGGCAGAGCCCCTTCTCCCAGGTCCTCAATTACAGTGACGTGCCCACGTGTTTCGGCCTCGCGCCGAGAGCCCCGTGGGGAGAAGCTGGAGCGGCAGCCGAGGGATGGAGGGAGGAAAGGAGAGGCGCGGGTCTGCTTCCGTGACCTCTCGTCAAGCCCAGGTGCGCCCCCTCCCTTCGAGGTCGCTGTTCAGGATCCCGCGTGGGTCAGAAAAACCGACACCCGCGGGATGGTGCTCCGGCATTTCCCACGAGCGCTGGGCGAGCCTGAAATTGCATTTCTCTGCTCCCTGGAGGCCGCCCCGCTGGCCCTCCCCACCCTCTGGCTTCCTTGCAGCTGTGAGCTGAGATGCAGTGGTTCTCAACCTTCCTAATGCCGTGACCCTTTAATACAGTTCCTCATGTTGCGGTGACCCCCAACCATAAAATTATTTTCGTTGCTACTTCATAACTGTAATGTTGCTACTGTTATGAATCGTAATGTAAATATCTGATATGCAGGATGTATTTTCAGGGGTCGCGACCCACAGGTTGAGAACCGCTGTAAGGGCTCCTTCCCGTGGGGCGGAGTGTCCAGAGGGAGCCACCCCCAAGGCCCGAGCTGCTGTCCTCAGCCCCCTGGGCCAGTGCTGGAGGTGAACCCTATGGTGTGGGGTAGAGAGAGGAGCCTGGACATCAGCCTAGAGTCCACAGCTGATGGGAAGACCCCAAAGGGGGTTCCCCAACCCGAGGGCAGAGCTTCCTCACTGACACCGAGCACACCCGGGGTCTGTGCTTGCCCTCCTCTTCAGAGTCAAGTTTAAGCTGGGGTTTCTGCATCCCGAGGGCTCAGGCACTGGACTCCTGCGGGAGGATGGGGGTGGCTGCCGTCACAGCTTCCAGCACTGAGGCTGGGCTCATGGCAGAACCTGGGACTGGGTGGGCAGGTCCTCCAGACTCTTGACAACACGGGATGACGTTGCGCAAATGCTTTCCTTCCACTGGCCTCAGTTTCCCTGGCTGATGGTTTAAACCTCTGTGAGTCTAACCCTTTTATACTCCTCAGAAAACTCGACTCCCACAATGATCCGTATAGTCAGGACGAGGGGAGTCCGTCTTAGAGATAAAGGCTATGTCATCAGCAAAGCCAGACCGCATTCCATCCATCCGCTCCTCAGCAGATGACTGTAGTCTCAGCGCGGTGCTCGAAGGAGGTCCCGGAGAAGTCGGAGGTGCTATTTCTGTGCGGCTCCCACGGGACTTGGGAGGACAATTACTGTCAAACTCTGAGTCCTTCCGTGATGCTGGGCCATTGTGACTTTCTTGCTCCCTGTCCCCTGAGAAGGCCAAGGTCACACCCGGGGCTGTGGGGCTCTCTCTCACCTTGTTCCTGAAGAGGTCATCTGGGCGGAGCAGGAGGCAGGAGCAGGAAAAAGGGCTGCTCCCCTTCTCTCTTTTTCTAAAAATGTTTAAGTGGTAGAGAATCAAGCCTGTTGCCATGGTTATATAAACATGGGTAAATATTTCTGGACTGAGGATGGGGGTGTGTGGATATGATCCATTTTTGCAGAAGAGGAATCAAATGGTCAGCCTCCTCCCTTCTGCCCCCCAAAAGTCAACCTCGAGGGAGGATGAGATTATCTCACTTGGAAATGAGGACTAAATCGGAGATTTTGAGATTGGTTTTCAACATGCTTTCTCACAGCCACCACCCTGAGCTGGGCTGGAACCCTGAGCAGGCATCTCAGCATTTACCCCCTGCCGGTGGGATAAGTGTAAGGGAGATGGAAATGCCGTCTGTGGGTGTCAGACTCTTGGGGTTGACCCAGCCTAGTGAGGGAGGGTGGCCCCTCTGTCCCACTGCCAGAGCCGGAGGGTCCTGGCACCGATGACTAAGCTCACAGGGAGGGGCAGAACCAGCTGTGTCCCAACAGGGCTCAGATCCTAAACTAAACAATGGAAACGCTGCCATTCTCCTGGCCCGGATCCACAGCCCCCACCTGGAGCACCCGCCCCCCAAGTCCTGGCTAGCTCCTGCAGGCCCACCCCGGGGTGAGGTGATGTCCATCTCATCGTCATTGGCAACAGAAGGGCTGGGGGCTCATCCTGATGTGAGGAAAGAAACACGTGACCACACGCCGTCTGGAAACCTCATCATCACATCACCCTCCCTAGGGTGGGGTCTACGTCCCCAGTGCCCTCATGCCTCCACCCCTTGTGGCTGCCAACAGCCATTACCCGCCCCCCGCCCCCCCCCCCACCGGCTCCCCCAGGCCTCCTGAGCACCAACAGGAAAGGGTGACCCTAGAGATAAACACGTGTTGTTGGCAAGAGTTCAGATATCACTGCGAACCGATCTCTCCAGGCGCCCGGCCCCAGAGGTTTTAAGCAGAGACTGCGGGTCTGTGTGCACACCCCCCGGGGTCTTCAGAGGTGGGGGGGGGGGGGGGGGCGGGGGATCTGGATGGAGGCCCAGCTCTTCTCTGAAGAATCTAACTCCTACCTTTCATGGCATCGTCCTCTGACAGAGGGCTGGGCGCCTTGCCTCTTCCAATCCCAACTCCAGGGAGACAGCAGAGGGAGGAAGTGGCCTCTATGCTGGGGGCCTCTTGGTTCCCAAAGAAAGAGTCTCTTTGGGTTTTAATTGAAGACTCTTCTGACTTGGTAGAGGAATCAAAGACTGCTCGTTAACAGCTCCTTAGCTTTCGGGGTCTCCCAACGTAGCGTGTCATTCTCCCCACTCACAGACAGAGCGCTGAGGCCCAAAGACTTTGGTCTGTGTGGTGATGCAGTAAAGTCTCCCTGTCTCCAAGGTAACCCCTTTCTGGTACCCTGGTCTGCAGAAAGCAGGATTGCTGCGATGACTAGGGCCACGGAGGGAGAGCGTCCCGGTAGCTCCCCCTCCACGGCACCGCCATGGCTTTTGCACATAGTTCTAACCTAGACATCGCTCCCACAGCCTTACCTTCTGTACAAAGTCACCCGGCGGCAAGACGGGGCTGTTGGTTATGCAGGAGCTAAACTTTTTTTTTTTTTTGGAGGAGGGAAGAAATAGAAGGACAGTAAGTCCTTACTTATCGTTGTCGATGGGTTCTGAGACTTTAGCGAAACGACATGTAAGGAAACCATTTTTACCGTAAGCTAATCGATACAAACAAGAGTTAAGTTCCTATGGATCTCATAAAGGGACATTGAGTGAGATGCCCTTACTCGAGGGCCTGCTCTGTAGTTCTTTGAGAAAACTCCGTGTATGAATGGGCTAACTCATCTGAATAATTCAGAGGGAATTTTAAGTGCAAAATTAGGCTAGTTCAAATAATATACAGAGCCCTACTTGGAATTAGTTGCAGCTATGGGCCTGGTGCTTATAGTACCTGAGTGATGGCTTGTTGCTATTTGGAAAGCAAATATTTCCATTTTGTAAACATTTGCTGGAAAAGCAAACATTTTTTTCAACTGCAAAACACCTGAAGAATGCCAGGGCACAGCTAAAGGAAACACTTAGGAGATTTGTGCAGACGAACGCTGGTGTACTGCCCTGACAAGGAGAGGGGCTCGCTCGGCACGCTCCTGGGGGACATTTGGCCGCATCTGACGTCCCAGAGGCCCCACGCTGCCTTCCCTGTGGCCTCACCGTGGTCTGCAACTCAGAGCGAAGGCTCATTTGATCACACACCACTTGGCCATCGCCACCAGCTTCTAGTGGCTGTGGGCGAGGACCAGGGGTTGGCAGCCTGCCAGGGAGAGACTTGTTAGCGAGAGAGAAAGGAGGCTGCCTGCCTCTCTCCCCGGGCTGTGCAGTGAGGAGGGAAAGAGGTCACGTCTTGGGTTTGGCTTAGCGCAGTGTCGGCAAACTCATTAGTCAACAGAGCCAAATATCAACAGTACAACGATTGAAATTTCTTTTGAGAGCCAAATTTTTTAAACTTAAACGATATAGGTAGGTACATTGTTATGAATTTAATTAGGGTACTCCTAAGGCTTACGAAGAGCCACACTCAAGGGGCCAAAGAGCCGCATGTGGCTCTCGAGCCGCAGTTTGCCGACCACTGGCTTAGTGTGTCTTCGCTTCCACCGGGCAGCTCCACCTCCGCTCGTTTTCAGGGGCCAGAGACCTGTCTTAGCCCTGATCAGACCTCAGCCCTGGGGGATGGTGGAGATTTCAGCCTGGACACCCTGAGGGGACCCAGTGTCGGGGTGACGGCCGCTTCTGTGGTGGCTTCTGCTCACCTGTTTTTTTGTGGGGTGGGCAGCGGCTCCCGGCAGCGGCAGCGGCAGCAGTCCGTACCAAGACAAAGCCTCAGGTTTCCAGAGCAGAGAGCCAACGAGGCCAAGGAACACTGTCATCGCTTAACAAATGAAGACACATATTGAAAAACAGGAGCTGAACATGCAAAGGAGCTCGGGCTGTTCCCGCCCCGCCCCTCCCGCCTGCGGACAGGTTTTCTTTGCCGTGATTATTCCCCATGAATCATCACCCACCGCAGAGACTGAGGCGACGGAGAGTGAATAATGAACCCCAAATGGGCTTTTGTGTCTCTGCCTGGAGGGTTTGGGACATAACTAGCATTTTCATCTTTCTGACTTAGCGTCACAGCATCGGGGGGCTGAGAGGGACCTTCTAGATAATCAGGGGACTGTGAGCTCGTGGAAAGACCAGAAGTCAGGGCCGGGCGGGGGGCGGGGGGCGGGGGCTGCGCATCCGGCCTGCCGCTGACACAGGGCTCCTCCGTGCATTCAAGGCCTTCCTTGTGTCAGGCTCTGGCCTGCTCCTCCCAGACGCTCGAGGCCGGGACTCCTCTGCCTCCTTCTGCAGATGAGGAAGGAGACAGGAGCCAGAACCCTCCGGGCACCAGAGGCCCTGGCTCGGGCTCCGGAATCCACACCCTTTGGAACGGACGAGTAATTTTATTTTAAAACTTTTCTGTTTGTCAATCCTCACCAGAGGATATTTTTTTTTCCATTGCTTTTTAGAGGAAGTGGGAGAAAGAGAGAGAGAGAGAGAAAGAGAGAGAGAGAGAGACTTCGATGTGAGAGACACATCATTTGGTAGCCTCCTCCATGTGCCCCAACAGGGGCTGGGGATTGAACCTGAAACCCAGGTATGTGCCCTTGATGGGAAATCGAACCTTTCGGTGTGTGGGCTGACGCTCTAACCACCTAGCAACACAGGCCAGGGCGAGACAAGTAACTTCAACCTCTTTGGCTCTGCTTTCTCCTCTGCGCTCCCTAAAGTTTGAACACTCTAACGTTTCCTGCCCAAGCATTTCATTTTACAAGTCAGGAAAGTGCAGAAAGGTTAGGATTCTCCCTCGTCACTCACGTTGCTAACGGCAAAACCAGCCCAGAAAAGCAGACCCACCGATCTTTCTACCCTGTCCACCAGGCAGCCCCCGCCCCGCCCCCAATCTCACTTCGGCAGGTGTTTCTAGAGGAACCCAACCCCTTGCCTTTGAGACCATGGGTGCTATGGTTTCAGATGATAGACTGGAGGTGTCAGGATGGGTGGGGCCAGTCACAGCACCAGGCGAGCTCAGGAGGCTGGTGATATCTGCCTAACCACCTCGGACCCCTCTGTCTGTCTGCTGTGTGCTATCTTTCTCAGGGATCGGAATCATGCGGTAACCATGGGAACAAGCATGATGATGCCGTGCCTGGTGTGGCACATACACGCTCTCCCCAGGGAGTGGTGTTTACACTTGCTTGTCCTCATGGAGAAAATGTGCGTCCGTCTCTCACCCAGACGTCCTTCAGGGGGCAGTGGTGACAGTCTGCCCCTCCCTACCCTTCCCCCTGCCCTCTGTTCCCCATCCCCCCGATGCAGTCATTCCCCGGGGGGTGGTGAATGTGCCCTGGGGGGAGGCAGGGTCCAACCGTGTGCCCAGCAGCCAGCGTGCACCGCCCTCAGCACCCCATCCTGGGGTTCCCCTGCCCCCTCCCGGGGAAGGAGAATTGGAAAGGGGGTGTCAATACACAGATCCCAGAGTGCCTCCCAGGTGGGGACAGGGCACCCGGGCGAGGCGTTAGTATCCGTGTGTGTGTGTGTGTGTGTGTGTGTGTGTGCATGAGCGTGTGAGCCTGCACAAGGCTCAGACACTGAAACGCGCTCTCGCCCACCGGGGAGTGGAAAGTTAGCCTTGGCAGGTGAGGACGCCAGCGGGTATCGGTGTGATCTTCTCCAGTTGCTGTTGCTGGTGTTGCTGACACTCGCTCCCCCTCCCCTGAATTGTAATGAGGCGGCTGGGCAGTGGCTGGGAAGGGCCTGGGCGTGTGGAGAGGGGCGTGAGGCCTGCAATGCCCTCCTGGCTCTGGAAGCTGGCCGTGCCCGTGGCAGGTGGGCTGCGCTGAGGCAGCTGAGAGTTGGCATGTGCCCGTGGCCCACAAAGCAAGCTGTGTGGCTCCCTCGCTCTGGTGGGTGGGAGGAGAGATGGCAGTCCAGGGACTAAATCTGGGACGTTCTGCCATATGGCGGATGTGGGAGGCGACCGGGGCCTGACGGCAGGCAGGGCCCCTGGGGTCTTGGACTGGCTCTGCTGCTTCGAGACGGC
>NW_005871149.1:2230157-2231510 GCF_000147115.1 Myotis lucifugus | reverse complement strand
GCCCTGGGGGTAAGGGACCCATATGCTTTTTTCCAGGTGCTCTGCCTGGATTCTGGGGTCCAGAGCTGGGAAACAGCAACAAAAACAGGTGAGACTCCATCCATCTGAGTCTCCGTTCTTGGCAGGACATCAGCAGTGGCCGGACGAGCTGCCCCCTGGGTTCAAGGGGCGGCGTGGGTGTGGGGTCACCGGCGTGTGTGCCTTGGGGGGCAGGAGGGTCACTGGGGTCGGGGTGGGGGTGTGTGTATAATGTCAGGCTGGAGAGGAGGCCAGGGGGTCTCGGTGCAGACACCTCAGAGTTCAGAGGTTTCAAATTCCAGAAGAAACCTCTTCTCTGGCCGGTTCAGCCTCCCATGTCCCTCCTCTTCCAGGAAGCAGGTGCTCAGCACCTCTGTTCCCAGGCAGCTCACTGGAGAGAGACAAAGGCCCCCGAAGGCCAGGGGAGTCCTGGGGGCGGGGGATGCTTTTTGCCTTTTGCTCCTTTGTGTCACCTCCTCCCATCGGGCTGGGCAGCTGACAGGTGCAGCCCTCCCGGGCCCCTTCAGGGTCCCCTCCCGGGCGTTCGTGTCTCCCCCAGATATCCAGCAGACAGCATCCTCCTCGGAGCCGCTATGACGAGCAGACACCCTCCTGACAGCCCAGCGAGAATCCCTCCAATGCATATTCTATTGAGTGCATCTCCCGGCGGCTGACAGCCGCTTTATCAATTACATTCCACGTTCCCCAGCCGTCAGAGACGCCACGGGCCGCCCCACCTAATAAATCACAGGCCCCCAGTTATTGTTAAATGTCCCATCAGTCTCTAATAAAATCCCTGCCAACAGGGCCAGGTTATTTATTATGCTGCCCGGACGAGAATGAATGGGGCCCCGCTCTCTCACGGAGAAGAGCGAACGTGACGCCTCCGTCCCTGAAGACTGAGGCTCTGATATTAAAGGGGCAATTAATCACCGCGGGCCTTGGGCAGAGGGGCGTCCCGTCTGGAGAGAGGGAGGATGGTCTGGCAGGTAGAGCTCAGGGGCCCCGCCTTTGCTGTGCCCTCCCCCCTCTCCTGTGGGAAAAGGTCTGAAGGTCTGGTCGCCCCCTAGGCCGTGGGAGCAGCCACTTCGGATTAAGCAGGATCCTGAATAATAAATTCTGTCCGGAGGGCCAGGTACTAGTACTTGACAAACTTGAGAGAACACGTTTATTGATGGTGCCAGTCCACTGAGCAGATGAACTGAATGAAGAACTAATATAGGAGCCAGGCTGGTGTGGTTCTGAAAGGGCGAGGGCTACGCCCTCCATCTTGCCCCGAATCCTCCATATATGTGGGCAGCAGCCATAGCCATGTGCTCAGCAAGGAGCTCTCCC
>NW_005871149.1:2228474-2230057 GCF_000147115.1 Myotis lucifugus | reverse complement strand
AATGATAATCAAGGGAAGTGCGCGCCATAGATATGACCACATCCTGTGTAATAAGACACCGACTTGCGCCTGGCCAATCGGCAGGGCCCACAGTCCTCTCTCCTCCCCTTACTATAAAACCCCTCTACCCACAAAGCTCGCTCTCTCTGCCTCTTGTCGCTGCATCGGCGAGTGTGGTGGATGGGGAGCACGAGCTAGCTTGAATAAAGACTCTTATGCTTTTGCATCGGACACGGCTGGCTCCCTGGTGTGGTCTCTTGGGGATCCTGAAATCTGGGCATAACAGCTCAGTGGTGGAGCATCAACCTGTGAACCAGGAGGTCACGGTTTGATTCCTGGTGGGGCGCATGTCCAGGTTTCAAGCTTGATCCCCGTGTGAAGCGTGCAGGAGGTGGCCGATCAATGATACTCATAATTTATGTTTCCATCCCTCTCTCCCTCTCTGAAATCGATAAATACATACATGTTAAAAGAATGACTATAGGAGGGAAAGAGAACTCGGGAACAGGTGCTCAGTCACTGCTGACTGGACATGGGCACACAGGGAGCACTGGCGCTGGGAGAGCCATGTGCCAACACTGACAAGACCCAGGACCTGTGAGGTGCAACGCAGCCCTTGCAGTCACCTCCCAGGTAGTTCCCAAACTCCCATCATGCTCCACGGTCTGCAAGTTAAAATCCAAACTCCTCCCCTTGGCTGTCAATCCAATCCCACTCTACGTGTCTAACTATTTCTCTTTATTGCTACATAACACTCCCCCCGCCCCCTTTCCCGAGAACACAGCACACTCATTTCTTGGTAAGTTTGTACTGATTTCAGAGAGAGAGAGGGGAAGAGAAACATCAATGATGAGAGAGAATCATTGATCGGCTGCCTCCTGCACGCCCCCTACTGGGGATGGAGACAGCAACCCGGGCCTGTGTCCCTGACCCACCTGGAATCAGACACTGACCTCCTGGTTCATGGGTTGATGCTCAGCCACTGAGCCACACTGGCCAGGCAGCACTCATTTTACATGGGTTGTGGTGGCAGACGAGGTCCTCCCTAAGGTGGGAGGTTGTATCTCCGCAGCCTCGTTTCCTGGTAACTGCTGTCATACTTGCTCCCTTTGCACTAAAGGCCTGCGTTCCCTGAACGACTATGGTTTCTCCCGCTTCCACGCCTTTGCACAAACTGTTCCCTTTGCCCAGAATATCTCCCTAACGTGTCTGCCTGGGGAGCTCTCCACCCCCCCCCCACACTGCCTGGTGAACCCCTTACCTACGTTCGCTTCAGCATCAGCCCCAGAAGCCAGCCCCAGGGCTTCCTGGGACTCGAGCTCTCTCTCCTGGTGCCGTGGTCTTGGCAGCAATGCTGGCCTTTGGTCTTGGCAGCAATGCTGGCCTTTGGGACGGGGATGAGGAGGACGGGGGGGAAGAAAGCGATTGCTCTCCGAATGCCAAACGCGGTTTGCCTCGGTTTCTCAGAAGGGTTTCCTCTCCCCCACGTGAGAGACCTGGGAAATGTCAGTCCTGCGTGTGATTTTACACCGCCCCCTGCGACTTGCGTGTTGCCTCCTGGATCAGCGCCTCCTCTGCGCCTG
>NW_005871149.1:2221178-2222042 GCF_000147115.1 Myotis lucifugus | reverse complement strand
TGATTTGCTAATATTTTGTTGAGGATTTTAGCATCTATGTTCATCAGGGATATGGCCTGTAATTTTCTTTCTTTGTAGTGTCTTTATCTGGTTTTGGAATTAGGATAATGTTGGCTTCGTAAAAAGAGGTTGGAAGTGTTCCTTCCTCTTGAATTTTTTGGAATAGTTTGAGGAGGATTGGTGTTAGTTCGTCTTTGAATGTTTGGTAAAATTCTCCTGTAAATCATCTGGTCCAGGACTTTTGCTTGCTGGAAGTTTTTAAATTACTGCTTCAGTTTCATCAGTTGTTATTGGCCTACTCAGGTTTTCTGATTCTTCCTGATTGAGTTTTGGAAGATTGTATGGTGTTTTGCTTTGTTTTGTTTTGTTTTTTTGTCCTCACCCAAAGATATTTTTCCATTGATGTGTAGAGAGAGTGGAAGGGAGTGGGAGAAACAGAGAGAAACATTGATGTGAGAGAGACACATTGATTGGTTGCCTCTCAGATGCCCCTGTCGGTACTGGGGATCAAGCCTGAAACCAAGGTATGTGCTCTTGACCGGAATCGAACCTAGGACCCTTCAGTCCTCAGGCCAACACTCTATCCACTGAGCCAAACTGGCTAGGGCTCCTTTCCTTCTTTTGTTGCTTCTTTCTCTTTTCCCTGTTTGATTTTTCTTCACAACACTTTTTACTTCCTGCTATTATTTATGTACTAGAGGCCCGGTGCACAAAATTCATGCACTCAGGATGGGGGGGTCCCCTCAGCCTGGCCTGCGCCCTCTTGGAGTCCGGGAGCCTTGGGGGATGTCCGACTGATGGCTTAGGCCCGCTCCCCATGGAGTGGGCGGAGCATCAGCCCAGGTTCTGGTTGAGAAGTACTCC